>NW_026533172.1:768067-1068067 GCF_026283585.1 Hylaeus volcanicus | reverse complement strand
AGTTCAGAATGAATTGAATTAATCAACATTTCTCGATTAACATATAATATAAGGTTTTTCAATTCGTTGGAGTGGTTCACTTGAAGGTGTTTCTTACTTCACATACATTTGTGAAATTTAGCTTCATCAATATAATTTTTAGGACCGTATACTGGTGAGTACATTTTTAGCACCGTTGCCGATTGTGGAGCTCGAGTGTTCCTAAATAATAAACCTATCATCGTGGATCGGATGCCTTACCCTAAAACCCTTGAGGGTGTACCGCCGGAAGAAATTGAATTAGAACCTCCTTCTGAGCAGGATGGTCCTCGAAAAGTTTCATCGTTACCTATAATGCTCAATGCAGGAGAAAAACAGCACCTTCGGTAAAACATTTGCTATGACCAAGCGGCCTTTTAATGGTTTTTGTAGTGTTGAAATGCTCCATTCAAACCATCTGCGTTGGCTTCATATGGGTTAGAGAAACAGATAAATAGTAAAACAGATGAAAAGTATTGCTGTGCCGTTCTACTTTTAGATGATTCTTCTATTAAATTAATGTGGTCGACCTCATATTTTAAGGAGACTGTCATTCCTAAAAAGTATCTCTATCAAAGAAATCCCATTTCACTTATGAAAATTTCGGGGTATTGTTATACATTTAAGTACATTTACGTGACGTTTTTCTGGTTTCATTTTTTCCTAGGCTTAATCCTGACAATTATCAACTCTCTTTTCTTTACGATGGTGAATACATGTATAAAGGTGCAAGAAAGCTTTTTCTTTATGATACTTTAATTTGCTAATTTAAATTTTAGATAGTACAACGCATTACCTTGCTGATGTTCCCTTGATGTTCTAGTATGTCTTTCTAGCAGTTTACAATAGGAATATTGTAAAATCCGTATTATTGTTGTAGTGGATTGAAAATGATACGTGGATTGCAAAATCCCACTGACACAGCACTGACTTTTGAGATAACATCTGCAGCTACAATGTTTTTGGGAGCTCCAAAGGTAGTCGGTGCAAATATAAAACAATTCGAAAGTAAAAATGTTTTTAGAGAAGTGGATCTCCTCTCTTGGCACCGTGCGAGGGAACCTTTCGTATCACGGAGGATGTATTTTCCGTATACGAAGCGACATCTCGAGCCTCAAGGTGATGACTAGAAAATATTTAGGTATTTAATTATATCATGCATATGTAGAGCAACGTCTGTAAAACACTTTTCAGTGTATCAACATGACTTACCATCTGCTGGAATATTTAAATTTGATATACTCCAAAATGGAATACCATTTTTAATTTTTTTTAAACCCAGAAAAGTTTCACATGGATCCTGTGGTGGCACAACTATTTTGCTCTCAGATCCTACTAACACAAAAATTTTTTCGTCATGTGAAGCGTCTTCAACGGCTTCTTCTGAATTTAATTGTGAATATGGGTAAATAAGGAAGTTATACTTGACTATAAATATTAAATTTTTGGTTTGCGTTTAAAAATTGAGTAGTTTCGGAGAAATGCAAGCGGATCAACCATTTGGGTAAAAGCTCTAGACATTCATGTTTTGTTTTAAAATTTTTTATTTTTTGATATGTAATAGGACATGGAGAACTGCAGGAGGCAATGGGGTTGGGGAGTTGTAAGTTTAAACAACAGAAACAATTTTCTAAATGGAAATTCTTTTGTTACAGTCTAATTATTCGATTTAAAAAACAAGTGCAATTAAGCAAGTTTCGTTTCATCCCTCGAACTGATCCGATCACATGGCCATCCGAGATCACGTTATCGTTTGCAGAAAAACTTAATGATAATGTTGGGAAAACCAAAGTAACACGTATTGTGAGACAACCAAAATAGTAAATATATTTTTTTCTATAGGTACTTACAGTTTCTCACGCAGCTAATATGGACGCATTAAATTATCCTTTGGTACCATAGATTTTTTTAAATCATTCTAAAACTTCTTTTCTTTTTAAGAACTCTATCGTCACCAATTTCGTTAGAATAGAAGTGTCAAGGATGTACGTTAATGGAGAAGATACAGGAGGGTCAGTCACGGACGTTTATTAGTAAATTCATCGTGATTATTTTTCTATGTTAGATCTTTTGAAATATGGGGAACGGAGTGTGAGGAAGAACCTGAACTCGAAGAAACGCAAACGCCTTCTTTGCAAAAAAGTCTTACAACCAGTTACTCACATGAACCAACTAAGCAAAGTACCTCGTTTGTAAGTAAAGTTGCATATCCCTATAGTGCCGGTTACGTATTTATTTGAATGTTGTGTTTAATCCTCCTTAACATTATTTCTCAGATACAAAGCATTGACGAATGCAGTAAAACGTTAGAAAATATCTTTTTAGACCAACCTATTCATGTAGGAACTTCTCTTCATTTTCAATGTCCTGCGTCCTGTTTCAATAAGACACTAGAAAATTCAGGAACTTTTATACTATCTGAATTAAAAATTAAAAAAAAACATGAATCAAAAGAAAATTTACTGAGTTTTAACTCAAATAGAGCTTCCCATGTATTTGGATCATCCATATACGCTCCGGAATCCAGTTTATGTTTTGCTGCGGCACATATGGGTCTTTGTCAAATGGAAAATCAGTTGTCGAAAAGTGGGAGGTGCCCATTGACTGTCACTGTAGTTCCGTACAAGACATCATTTCCAGGTAAAACATAAAAAAATGAGTCGCTTCCTATAACAAGTACTTACGCTAGGAGAAGTACGAAACAATATTAAAAGCGAACCACATGGACCAGCAGAATTTGGACTTGCGCTGACGCTTTATAAAGCAGAAGAAATTCAAGGTCACAATGTAACGGTATGTATAAGCTGCCAATTCATTCATAAAAATAATGGAAAACAGTTGTGTATGAATTTTGTTTTATGCCTGTTGCACAACTAGTAAAAAGTAAAAGTGAATGTATTAAAATTGTTGAGAAAACATTAAATTTATGTAACTTGTTAGAGTGAAGCAGCTGAGTCTTACGCAATAGCTTTTCAATCCAGTAACATGGTAGCACCCCCTCAAGGATATCTGATAGATGATGGCCATAGGCTTGATGTTTCAGTAAAAAAATAATGAACCTTATAGTTTTTTAACATTTTCTTGTTGTTCCAAAAGAAGAAAAACACATCCCATATTATCTACGGATGGGATCGTCCAACGCAAGTCACTTATTGTATGAGAAAATAGATTATTATGTTCAGTAGCTTTATATAAACATTTTCACTAAACAGAACTCTTAACATTGTTTTTAGGTGAACAGCAATTGGACGAGCACCAAAATCCTTTAAATATTGGAGGTATTGAATTTCCACCAGACCCTGATAGTCCAGCATGTGAAGCATCTATGAGTGTAAGGGTTGGGGCTTTTATGGAATGAACTCTCTAGTTTCAAAATAGAAAACAAAATGTGTTTCTAATTTTTTTAAAGGATTGTGAACCGAATTCTTGGAGTATCATTCTTCCTCGCAATGGATTGTATCATATAGAGGTGCAAGTGGGGAATCCTTGTCATCCTATAGCAGGTAGGTTACAAAAAACCAAGTGAAATTTTGTTTAAAAAAAAATTTTTAAGGTATTCGACGGTACTACTTGAAAGCAAACAATGCTACTCTCGTGGATGGTGAAGAATTACCGAGAGGTCGTTTTTTCTGGTCCACAGCTGAAATTCCGGTTATAAATCATATTTTAACACTCACTGCAGAGTGTGATGTGCCAGAAGACTCTAAAAAAGAGCTTTGTACTTCTGCGGTAACTACGCTTATGAGTTTGAAAATTTCTACAGTTCAAACATCACATGCTTAAGCTGTTTTTGTTTTTTTTTTTTTAAACTAGCCATCTATTGATGAACAATTTTTGCATTTTTTATGAAGTGTCCTTTTTATTTACTAATTATTTCTTTTATGAATGCAATACTTACCTTAAAATAAAAAAAAAATATTTTTGTGTTACCAATATTACTCTACGACACCGCGCAATCGATACAAACAGACTACCCGACAAGTTTTTTTTTTGCGCTGAGAAGTAAAACATTTCAAAGAAGGATTTTTAACCAGCTTAACTCAAAAAAAATGGAAATACTTTTATCTTTCAAATTTATTACAATTTATTAAAAAAAGAAGAAAACAATTATTCATGGAAAAAATTGTGGAACCCGTGAAAGGAAACGAAGAGGGATGCTATTCTGTAATTCAAATCATTGAAAAGAAATTAATGCAAACGTTACATCATGAGTTCGGTCATGCTCAACACTCTTCCCATGACAAATCGGTTAAACAATTGTTTCGCATCACACGGCAAGGTTTGTGGAAGGCTTCTATTAGTAAGTTGCACAAAAAAAATTAAAATAATGTATTGTACTATAACTGAAAAGTCAGTGAAATTTTAGTTTATCTTCAACGGTTGTCGTTCTCGGTAATTACTGTATAACGAATTTAAATAAAAAAATTTTGAGTAATTATTGTTTGAAAAAGTAGAAGAGATCAGCTTCCGTTAGAGAAGTGTACTATCGGATGTCTCATCGTGTGAAGGTATAACTTTCTCTTTTTTTTTTTGAAGATAGTTCAAGAGTTAATATTTCTTTGACGCTCGTGCATTTGGATAATTGTTTAAACGTTATCTCAATATCCAAATACACCAATACCTCTGTGTGTTGGGTATTTCAAAACATGACGTTTTATCACACATCATGTTGAAAATACAGTCATTAATCTTTTATTTTATATTGCTTGTAGAATCAGCAAGTCATATCACGTCTACTTAAAGGTGGTTTTTTTTTTTCTTCGAAGTATCAGGGAAACGACATTTTTCAGGAATGTGTTCTACGTTAGGATGTTCTCGACATGATCTTGGACTCCGAGTGTCGGAAAAAGGTCTTGTGTTCGGGAATCTACAATTCAACTATGTCAGTTTTGTATAATATGTTTCTCTTTTCTCATTTTATCGCTCTTCAAAAAAAAAATTGGTATAACAAAAATAAAGAAATCGGAAACATTAAGCTGCGCGACGCATAGTAGGATACTTAAAAAAGCTGCATTGTCATGTTTATGTCGTGCATTACAAGATCATGTTTCATTAAGAAAATGTGGATTTTATGTATGACTTGTGTTTATTGCTAGTATCAGGACGTTTAATCTCAGAATTATTTTGCCAGGTTATAAAAAATTGTATTACAACTTTTAAGTATGATTAATTCTTGACTTTATTAGATAACGGATATTTCGGCACCCAAAAATGCCATTATCCTAATAGTAGAAAAAGAAGGTAAAAGTGTTTTACTCATTGTTTATATAATCCTGTCATGCGAACAATTAAGCTATTTTTCAGTCACTAGTTGAAGATTTGTGGAACCATAACGAATCCTTGTTCATTTTAATCACTGGTCGCGGATACCCAGGTCAGTTTAATGGCTTACAAAACGGTCTACCATGTCTTTAATCTTGTCTTAGATATCATAACGCGACGTTTTATTAACCATTTGCTAAGTATTTTAAATCCACCTACATACTACTTGGGTTAAAATAAAACGTATTTTGACGAATGAATCCTTTTATTTGTTATATTTCCTTCAGGAGATTATGATCCTCATGGTATTGGGATTTATCTGGTTTATCTTCTAGGTAATACCACACTTTTTTTAATTTTTATATTTTTGTACAGGAGGAAGTGATGTTGAAAGCCAAGATACTGGTGATTTATAGAATGAAATACGTATTACATAAAATGAATGTATAGGGACTTTGGCGATTCATTGGCTTGGGCTCCACTACAAAGGTGAGTCAGTTTGATGAAAATGTTACTGTTGGGAGTGAAACAAAAATTTTAGATGTACAAAACCTTCCAAGCAGAGTACGGTCTGCTACGGTAGTGAAGATTTTGCGTTATAGATTTTTAAAAGGTTTTCAGTAGTATTTCCCAAAAAGAAAAAAAGCTTCTTGACAATTTCTTGAAAAATCCACGTTTAAACGTAATCGTGTAATTTGGGGCTTATTTTATTTCCTGATATGAACACTCGGTTAGGGTTTTCCTAAGATTCAAAAAGAGCTCCATATAATGAATGAAATACAATTAAAATGTGAGCTTGAGGTACGCAATCAGAAGGTTTTAAAACCAAAAAAGTGTCAAAACAGCTCCAAGTTACTTAAAAATGTATTTTATAGGCACTCCATATGTTTGGATCAAAATATCTTTTATCTAGTATAATTGCTAAGAAAATTTATGCAAAAGAAATACTAATGTAAAGGATTTTTTTTTTTATATGAAAATGTTTTGTGACGGCTTTAAGATATTACAAGAGCCAAAGTCAAGTCTGGCCACGTTTAAATTATCTTGCTTCGTATTGCATTACTGAAAAAAAATGTACATATACATAAACAGAAATCTAAAGGAACAAAAAACAAACATTTTCGTGTCCTTCGTTTATAAAAAATACGGCATCCACAACTTCGACATCTCACCGCTGAAGTTGGTTGCAAAATTACATCATAACCACAATCTATAAGCAGCAAATACATCAATAGGAGGAAACTTTTTGTACAAAAACACCATTCAAATATTACCACTACAAATATACGTCACGGGTTCTGACGCTGGTTGAGAATAATCGAAATCCATCGATTCGCAAGTTGTGTGATAGCGTAACGGTAAAATTAACAAACTTTACACTATATGAATTCAATTCCGTTCTGGTTATCGAAGAGAAACTGAGTGACTCATGCGGTATCAGATTATGATCCAAGTTGTCTACCAGACGGATTAGTGATTGTTCGAACCAAGAATTTAGTTACGTTTATTTATTCTAAAAATCAATTAAATAATTTAATTTTGTGCTTGTAAAAAAAACGAATATTACTTAGTGAAAATCTTATTAAATTTTTTTTTGGAATAACTTTTGTATTGATAATGACGCAGAATACAAGTAAAAAATTTCACTTCAATTAATCGATAAGACTGTGTTAAAAAATAATTGGTTCTTATTTCAAATTTTGAGAAAAGGTACAAGAACACAACTGATGTAGTGAAACACATTTTGCTTCTTCAACAAGCATACACATAAATATGAGTAATGTAGCAACTGTTTTAGAGCACGAGGTATTTCCAATAAAGGTTTATCGAGTATGTTTTTTTTTAATTTCGGACTGTAATATATAGAGTCTTTGTATTACACAGTTCTTCTTTTAATTCGTGAACAAGTTTATCAAAAATGAATTCCTTTGTGATTGTAACTTGCTTTCAATAAAAAGCTATGACAGCAATCAAAAGTTAAGAATTTGTTCACTTGTAAAGTTTTTTTTTTTCTAACATATTGTGAGAAGAACGCTGGTGTTGCATGCACAATTCTTATCGTATAAGTAAAAGATTCAAGGTTTAACATCTTAGAATTTCTTGAATTTGAAAAATTAAGCGAATTCGCTGCTTTTGTCGGATGAAAAAGTAACTGTAACTGGTGTTGAGGATGTCATGCAACACAGCTTTGTACCTGAAACTGAAGATAAAAAAACATCAACAAATCATAACGTATAGAATCCAAGGAGAGTGACATGTTAGTGTATCAATAAGGAAATACGGTAGATATTAATGATTTTCGGTTATTTTATTAAGTAATTTTCTCTAAGTGTGAATAAGGAAGAAACTTTAAATTCGAGTCTCGTTTGAGTAGAACTCAGATCCAATGCTGTTTAGAAAAAAGTTTAAGATGCCTGGACGTAGCGTCTTAGGGAAGAAAGATTGTAAAAAACTTTTTGCCTACATACATGACAAAAATTTTAATTTGGATGGAAAATCGGAAAATGAATTGATGAACATTTCTGAAGAAAATACTTTTATAAAAGTACCTCAAACTAAAATAACTGTTTATTATAATCATCAAGGCAACCCCATGTTTTTTAAAGTGGATCAACATGTTGATCCTGGATTTTTCTATATTCCTACAATTTATGCTTTAAAACAGATACCTCATTTGATCCCTTGCTTCACCATTCATCCTGACGTGAGTCGTTTTATTCTTGGAGGGGCCGATTTAATGACCCCTGGAATCATGTTATCCAATAATGATAAACTACTTTACCCTTCTCAATTTAATAAAGGAGATGTGTTTGGAATACGTATTCTTGGTAACGAAATACCCTTTGCTGTTGGTGTCACGTGCCTTGATCACACATTGTTTCAACAAGGGAAAGGAAAAGCTTTAGAAGTATTTCATGTATACGGAGATGCTCTTTGGGTGACAGGGACTGATGCTTCCAGAATATTGCCGAAAGGGATACTTGACATGGGCGTGGGGTCAAAATTAAGCGTTGATGAACCTGTTGGGGATGTAGAAGTGCGGAAACATCCGGATGGTCTAGTGGAAAAGGAAGGTAGAATAAAAAAAAATAACCATCATTCGTTATATACGTGTGATGCAGATTCCATTGAAAAAGAACAAAAAAAGGAGAGCTGTGATGATTGTATGATAGAATCACATACTATCGGAGAAGAAATGATCAAAGACAAAATGAAAGAGAAGGGTTCTAAAGTTTTTACTGAAGTTGAATGGCCTGTTCAAATCATTGATACATTTTTAGAATTGGTTTTATTACATGTTTTATATACCACACTGCGTGATAATGATTGTCCTTTCGATTCTTCTGGTTTATATAGTTTGATGGGACAACAAGCAAGCGAAATTCCTTTTAAAATTGTTCTTCTTAAGTGTTTACAGAAAAAAGAAAATTGTACTGTAGAATGTCTTACTGAAGAAGATTACATTATACAAAGTCGTAGTTTGTGTCAAAGCATACCTGGTTTTGATCTTGAAAAAGGGTACCATCTTCCTTGTGACGTGAAACGATCATCTTATCGAAGGTTTAATAAATTTCTTCAATATTACAGCAAAGATGTGAAGCTTCTAATCCTTCGTAAGCTAAGAGATAGTGAGAGCTTGAAAATCGTCACAATTCAACGACTGCACCCTTTATACGTCAGTTATGCTAAAATTCATCAACAACTAGCAACTGATTTCAATAAACAAAATTCACATTCATTTATAAACTTAAACACAACATTCAAAGCTCCCAGTAAAAATTTTAAATTCCCAGTGCTTAAGAATGAAATTGTAGAACAGCAAGACAATAAAGTAGAAGGATGGTGTGTTATAAAACTTTACCAACCGAATTCCTGTAGTCTTAGTATTTTTAAAGAAATCGGTATCGTACCACGTTATCTAAATAAATTTTATGATAAGTCTCAATGTTTTGAAGCTGTAGCCGCCTATATAAACAATCATAAACTTTTGATAAAGCAAGACTCAGGAACAAATCAGGTCATTTTAGACTCAACATTGAAAAGTTGTGTTTTAACTCGGAAGCATAGACAAAAAACTAAAGAAGATGTTCCTATTCATCTTCCTTATCAAGATGTTCTGAATCAATTTCTGTCTCTCTTATCCATTTATCATGGAGTTTTTATGCAAAGATCTACCGATTCCAATGATATGAATCAGGAGAATCTTCGAGTGTATCAAGGTGAAATGAAAACAATTCATATTAAAGAAGAAAAACGTCAAGGAACAAAGTGCATTACCACAATTCAAAATCTTTATCTATTCGATGTTGACGCGAAACGACTTGCGGAATTATTGAGACAATCGGTAGCCGCTTCAGCACGTGTTGTTTGCGCGAAAGGTACGGAGACCAGCAAAATTGAAAATTCTCTTGTCCTTATTCAAGGCTCCAGTTCTATGGCTGCGATTGACATTCTCACTCAGCAATTTGGTGTTCCAAGGAAATATATTACAAAATCATAAGGTTTTACCTATTTTCAAGAAGATGCACACCGTTTTCTTCTGCACATTTATTACGTAGTTTCTACAAAGGAATGTCACTTTTGGAGACATCAGAATCTATATTTACTTAATAAGATACTCTAAGAACATGACATATTTTTTTTAACATCTTCTCTGTACCTACCAATGATAGCCGGTGCACATGTGAGACTTATTGTTGTTGACTATTGATATGGCTTAAACATACCAACGAAAAGGTGCCACGAAAAAGTTTAGTGAAGCAACCGTGTTTGTTTTCGAGTTTTTACTTTGTTTTACAAACGGAAAAAAACTTTTAAAAGATAACTCCCAACTTTTTTCTTAAGACGAATAAATGTAGTGAGCATTCTACAATTTGTAATGAATTGGCTACCCTCCGTAATGTCAAACCTAAGAAACACATTACTATCTTTCTCTTAGCGACGTTCGTTAAGTTGCTAAATTATCAACTTTTCTAATGACGCTACGTACCACATTAAAAAATTGACTATCTTTGTTTATGAATAAAATTTTTAAATTATAAAAGCATGCTAATGTTTGGCATGTTTTTTAAATGAAACCTTTTTTACGAAACGGAAAACATCTTTTCACACTAAAATGAATATTCGTGTTACTGTCTTTTATCAAATTAAAAAAAAAAGCTTTATTATTGGCATTCACCATGTATAGCATCAATAACTAGTAATTGCCATTTCAACTTTCTTCTTTAACAAAACAGAGTCCTTATTCGTGTAAACCATATGTTTCAATGCGACTGCCTTGGATGGAACGTTGGAATACAGGCTGGAGCGACTGGATTATTAACTGTACTGCGCTTCAAAATACGTATCAAATGCTGACCAGACTTTGAGTAACACCGTTGGTTTGCTGTTTGAGATATTTCTGGAGGTAAACATTTTTTTCCTAAAATAGTATAAAGTAAAAAAAATCACAATATAAAAACTCTTCATGAAATTCAAATTTTTTGTATACCTCTACGTTTCGTAAACAATAAAGAGACATTATTGGACGGCATACTAGAAAATTTAACCCTGTTTGAATATCTAGGATGATCATTCATGTACACATCCAAGATTGGCTGAGTTTTTTTTTTATGTGTTTCTGATGCAAAAACTGAAGCTTTTGGTGGCTGTTGCAATAGCGTTAGCAATTCGTGACCAGATCCCGAAAAATTGGCAAATGGCGGATGCTGCGACATCAATGTCATGCCGTTTTTTTGAGATTGTTGTTTATTTAATTTTGTGGCGTACTTAGAGGTTTCGTTACTTTGAATATTAGCAAAACATAAAGAGTGACTATTAGAAGCTTGCGTATTGGTAGGTCGAATTTGAGTGTTGCTATCTTTTTTAAATGATTGCAAAAGTTGTACTAAGTCTTTTTGACAATTCTGTGGAGTTTGATTCAAATCGTCTTCTCTTATTACAGTGCACTCGTTCCCTTGGTTTGGTTTTTCAAATGGATACTCGGTGTGTGCCGTCGATTCAGGTGGTTTATCCGTCTGACTTTTAACCTGAGCAAGACGATTGTCATTTTGGTGTAACTTTATTTTATATTGTAAAAGGCGTTCTACTGTTGAAAGTGGTTTTTCGTCATTTTCACATTTATTATTCACGTTGTGTGCGTTGTCATTACTAAAACAATTTATTTGAACATCTTGTGAAAACGTTTTAGAGTCCTTAACACAATCGGTTAACTTTTGGTTAATGGATTCGGTTTCGTAAGACGTTGTAAGGGTTTTCATCTCTGACATAAGTTGCCGCATAATAGGAGAATCCGAATGCCACACATTCAACGCATTATTTTGAATAACTAGTTGAAGTTGTTGCACTGACTCTTGTATTAACGCTTGATAATTTGATAACGATGCTATAGATAAACCCCAAGGAAGAATAACAGGAACAATGCTAATCAGAGATGATGTAGGTACACGAACTCCACGGAACGGCGAACATCGTGTTCCTAAATCTGTGCAATCTGGAATTCATTGTATAAGCGTTTAATCACAACACGTTGACTGGTCATTGTTTTGAATTCTTACTTAAGTGACGTTGCTCAGTAATCAATTCCACCCATTGTTCTAAACCGTCGGGCCCTATAGTTGTAGCAGACACACAACCAAACGCTCCAAAGGGTAGAAAACCATCCATTTTAGCATAAACCACTCTTTGACCAACAAGTAGGCGTCCAAGAAAAGAAAAATCTTTCTTTAAAAAATATTTCAAAGGGGATGCCGCAAGTAAAACGTCTTTAGTTTTTACATAAAACACAATTCAAACAAGCCAAGTTAAAGAATTGTTCTCGACAAAAACTTTAAGACAAGTGGCAATAATTACCTGGAAGCATTCCTTGCTCAATCGGATAAATTTCATTGCAGTTTTTGATGCATAATTTGAAGCATTTTCTTTTTTTTTGAAACCATTGCTCTTGATATGCCTCCATGCGTTTGATGCCTAAATTACATGATACAAAAAAAAACATTTTTGTTGCTCAAGGTATGTCACTAATGTTAAACTTTGCAATAAGCCCATAAACTAACTTTACAAACGCTAAAAAACAAAAGATTACAAAATACCTTCCAGGCTCAAACTTTGCGTTGATGGTGTTGCTTTACTCATGCGGAAGAATGGTTGCTGATTTCGCCAAGCAATGAAACTTGAAATTGTTTTTTCAAAAGTATTATGGGGAAAGAAAGATGAAATTTTTATAGGATGACTTTTACTGGTTCTTATAAGATCGTGTACACGAGACTGTTTCATCAATGCAACTACCAGTGAATGGTAAGTGGTGGTTAATGTCCGTAACAAGTCAATGCAAGTCTTTGAGAAAAGTGGTTTCATATCTAAAAACCGATTGTAGCGATGCCACCTCACGTCAAATAATTTTACCTGTGCTCAGGGACTCCTTATAGTCCGGTATAAAAGAGGTATAAGATGGGATGCAGAAAACATTATTCTCTTCAAGAGAAACTAAATTAAAACCGATATCTAAGGAAACATGAGAATTCGTCTCAACCCAAACATATTGCGTTAACGCTTGCAAGACATGAGAAGGAATGTCAAGCATCTGAGACATTTCCTCAATATAGTACCATTCCGTAATCTAAAAAAAAAACAGTGCTCTTTACGTACTACCCTAACGTCATACAAGAACGGATACCTTTAAATCGTTCGCTGAAATTTCATACATTTCCTTTTGCATGGTCCAGCGTTCATCATAAGATTCTTGGTAAACATGAATAATAGCTTCTGTTAAAGAAGAAGAGGCTCCAACGGATTTTAACTAAAAAGGATTCTTGTTAACAAAAGGTTGCATTTTTTTAAAACGAAAAACGTACGATTCCCGTACATCCAAAGAGAGGGTTAGAGCTGTTGACGCACATTACGTGGGATCCCGGTAAGAGAGGCATTTTCTCCGTATTACGCTTTGTATTCGTTAAAAATTTCTGAGGATAATTTTGATATAACAGGCAAAGTGGTCGATATATCGTTTTAGCTTTCACTTTATATTGTCTAATGGTAGGTAAAGGAAAATGGAAAAAAAAAGTAAAGTCAAAGAAAAAGGTTACATTTTGGTTTGCGAAACTATTATATCAGATAAGGGTAAAATTTCAATAAAGATTTCTTGAGGGGAGTAAGATAATAACGCGTAAGATTCACGAAATTTTTTCTTATGTCCCGTGTGCACAGCTTTTTCTAATATTTTTTTCATCATGGTACTCGTTATAGGACAATTTAAAAAATCATAGTGAAAACCCGATTCCTGGGATTCAGTATGAAATGTTTGTGAAATTTGGTTATATGTTTTTGTAGAATGTGGTGACGCAATGTACAAAAAAGAGCTTTTTTTACTCGATTTGTCACCTGTTACTGAACTGGAATACATTTGTAATTCTGAAATATCCAAGTCACAATACATTTCGTTTTCATTCAAATCATTAAAATCTCGCCGTCGAAAAAACCAATTTTTACCAAAGATGCCGACCTGTTTTATAAAAGGAAAAAAAGAAATTTAAAGCTTTTCCCAAAACTACTTTATAAAAAAAATCTTAAGTTTATCTTTTTTTATTCTAAAACAAAAAGGTTTTGTTTTACAACGCATCAAAAGTGTGAAACGAGAGTTTGAGAATAAGTTAAATTTTATTAAAAGTATCATAACAATAGCAGTGATGTTATAGAAAAGTTAAGTCTATTTTACACTTTTGCATTTATTTAAAATTAGAAAACATACTAGTTTTCCAGCAGATTGGTGAGGGTAATCAAAAAATAATGTTTTATCGTGAAAATGTTCATATAAGAGTTGAAAACATGCGTCTTCTATATGTTGTGAAGGAATTGGGCCGGTTTCTTTAAACGATTCCCAGCAACGAATATGTAACTGTAATTGCATACTTTGCTCGTTGCCATTAAAGCACGCTGCTTTGTTGGAAGATTCCAGTGACACCTTGCCCAACCCAAAAAAATGATATAACGTTTTATATTTTTCCTTAGGGAATTTTTTTTTTTAAATTTCATGTTACCTGAAATATATCCAAATAAGACAGCATAGGAAAAGGGTAGTGAAGGTCATCGTTGATCACTTGAGTTTGATACCATTGTTGGAAATTGTCATTAATAATGTTAGGCGTGATATTTTTCACCTTTTTACAAACAGCATCTATTAATGAAAACTCCCATTTACTCAACCTTAAGGCGGGTTCAGGTGCAATTTTCTCCAAATCTATTAAAAACGAAAAGAACACACAGCATCACATTGTGTATGAATTTTTTGATTAACAAAAACAATTCTTTTAAATCTCTTTTTACTTTTTTTAAATAATAACGCGATAGGAGAATCGATTCGAGGTGTTGGTATACAAAGGTGTGAATTTTCTTGTAGAAAAGCTCGAAAATTTTTAAAATAGGTTAAAGTAAAATGGACATTTTTCATAACCTACAATCAAAATACATTATAAAATAAAAAATTGAATTGAAAATCATTACAATATATAAAGAAAAAAGAAGAGAACGGAAAGAAAAGAGTTACACATACACTCGCGTATACAAATAGAGACACACAAAAAAAAAGAACGTCTTACGGAAAGCAAATTATTCGCATTCGAGAATTTAGTAAAACGTTCAGTTAAAAATTTCTTTTGATAATTTTCTGGTAGTAAGCTAATACTTGAAGAAGGTAACAAGGCCAAAAGTTGAGAGGAAGAACAGTACACATTTGGGGTTAAGGTTAATTTTATTTTGGATAAAGTAGGCACAAATTTCAAAAGAGATAAAAATAACGGAGGATAACGATAAGGGTAGCTCCAGTACCAATCGGTGGCTCCATTAAAATAATAAGAAAATGTCCACTGTAATGCTTTACAATAATTTAGAACCACATGCTGAATTTTGCGTGCGTCGCTTTCGTTCAACAAATTCCATCCAAAATACCAAGAGTAATAAAAAGTTTCATAGTCTTGTGGAGTGGGAAATGTATTAATGTTGTGATGGACCGTATTAAAAATAGGTAACGCAGTGGCATCAACAAATCCTAAAATTTTAGTTCCGCTTTCGGGAGTAGACGACAGGAATTGTTCAGCTTCATTCAACGAATGAGACAAACAAGAAACAACTTTTGATGAATGGTGGTTCGTTTTATTGACAGTTTTAAGAACTTTCAGATCTTTTTCAGTTTGTCTTATGCTTGTTTCATTATTACACAGCTTTAAAAATTGTAACAAATTATCCCATTGAATCGTTCCATTTTTGTCAGTTAAGCTTTTTTCTTCTTCTTTTTTGGAAAACAACTAAGACAAAAAAAAAGCACAGGATTTATTAAAACTAAAATTATCGATGAAACCCACAACATGGTTGAACAAAAACTTACGCCAATATAGGAATTATACATGAAGAGAATTTGGTGAAAAGACATTTCCTGCATATCCATGAAAGGTAACCGCAACGATATATGATGGTTACACAAAATACATAAAAACACAAAATCATTGACGCAACATTTCCCATTATAACCCGTAGCATCAGACATGCTCGAAAGTAAAGATGACAATTGATTGTGTTGTTGAAAGTCTCTGAAAACAAGTATTCAAAAATAATTTTGATAAAAATGTTTGTGGCAAATAAAGCGAATGAGCTATGGTCGCACTACTTGCAGCATACATGGTTTCTTCCTTTGATAAGGTTGGTGGTGGGAGGCAAGTCTTAGCTACAAGTGGACTACAAAAGTGTTTATGCAGCGTTTTGATAGATACAATATCAAGAAATAAACATTCACGAAGAATGTGAATGGGTATTAAATAATAAGACTCTTTACCGTAGAACGTCTGAAAGTGAAAATACAAAAACAAAAATTTGGTGAAACAACACTTTAAAAAAAAAACAAAAAAGAAAACACGAATAAACTCCTACATTAAAATTAATTTTTTGCTTTTGAATACATTCCTCTTTTATTGCATAATTTTGTAATAAAAATAAATGTTGTACAGGTGCCATAAGACAAGTTAAAAAAGAATTCTCATGATGCGTATAAACACAACGACGTGTTGCGGGAGAGTCACGCAAGGTTGACAAGTGACGTAGAAATGATAAAATTTTATGTCTTCCTTCACCAGGAATGTTTGAACCAGAAAAAATCACGTTCAAATTTTTCCATGTGAGATCAAAATCCAGTTTTGATTTTATATAATGAATTAAAAAATCTTCAAGTTTGCTCATAAAAAGAGTTCCAGCAAGCGTATTATAACTATCAAAGAATGTATGAAAAGAGGGATCCGAACCGTGTTTTAACTGATTTTCATTGACCGATTCTCTTTTTACTTTCAACCGGTGTTTTTTTTTTTTTTTAGTTTGAGAAAAGCAAAAAGACTCCAGTTTTCTTAAGCGGCTCTATTAAAAAAAAAAAAAAACTTATTTTGTAACACTTTAAGAAAAGCGAAAGACACGCACACATACCTGTTCATTCAAAAAACGTGTTGCAAGTAAATTGGGATGTAATGCGCATGGAATAACACCATCCAAAATTAAAAACAAGTTTTTTTGAGGACGTAAAATATGTAAAATATGTTCAATATGTTGAATCAAAGCAAGAAATATTGATTCTTCGAAGGAAACATGTGGGTATTTTATACTTCTACTTATACAAGTTTCAATGTATCCATTTAAATGTAGGTACACATCACAAAATGGAAGAATTGCTTGACTTGATACTTCATCAACAATTTGTGGATATTTTTTAGTAATGAAGTGATACATACTACAAGACAAATTAAACCTTAAGCTCAGAGATTAAAAAATAAAAATGTATAAACTAACGACCAAAATTGTGTTTATGTCAGCGGGAAATTCACTAACACTCGACATTCAGTCGAACATTCTAGGTCACACCAGTCCTATATCGTTCATACCAAGTTACTGAAATATCAAATGTCTTGATTGCATGTTTCGATGTAAAAAATGCACTTTTGAGAATTCTTTAAAACAAATCTTTTATTCACACACAATGTATCATTGCTCGGTTATTCTGTTAAAACTTGTTTTTTCAAATTGATCTAAAATACAGCGAATTGATCTAAAAAACAGCGAATTTAAGTACACTTTGTTGTATTCATTCTCAACACTTCCTGTTATGAAATGTACATTAAAGTAAAAGCATTGCAACTGATAAAAATTAATCTACGCATCTTTGTTATTCATGTTTAGAAAATACTTGCAAAAAAAAGAATACATCATCAAATTATGGTAAATCAAATTCACTTTAAAGTTTTTTTTTTTCAATGTTGAAAATAATTAAAAATCGTTATTTTTTTTTGTAATGCAAATGAAAAGGCTACCCAGAGGGACGTTTTACTTTGACTGGTTTCCCCCTTCAAGACAAACAAACACTAACGTTAACTAATTCCGTTCCGAACATAATCCATTAGTACAAGACAATATTAAACGATTTCTCTCATAGTTTATGATTATTTTGAAAAAAAAAAATAGTTAATACTTTTAAAAATAATCAACAATTTTTTGAGTTCATAAAATATTTGCATTTTCGTAGAAGGCTTCAACAAAAAAAAATTGTGTACATTCACAGGTTTTTATAAGCTAAAAAAGTGACTACATCAAAATTGTACTACATTACAATTTTAGCCTTGCTATGTTTTGAAAATCATGCAATACACACCAATAACTTAATGTTTTTTGTGTGGTCGATTGCTATGCTTCTGCGTCACATTTTTTCACAAAAACTGTTGATGGGTTTCGGTTTTTTGAAGAGCTTTCATTACTTTCCACACTGTCACTGTCGTTATCATCTTGGGGACCTTCGGGTAAAGCCTCAACATCTTCGATGAGACCCATCCCTTGATCTTCTTCTTCTTCTTCTTCCTCTTCTTCTTCTTCATCATCATCCGAGTCACTCTCAGAATCATCATACGAAGTGTCGTCGCTCTTATTCTGAATTGCATTAAAACACTGTTTTTTTTATAAAAAAAAAAATTATGAACCTCATCGTCTGTCCCTTCCAGAAGCTTATCGTCATCACCTCCAATAATTAAAAACTACAAAATAAAACGTATAACACCACACAAACAAACATTGGCATGGTTTACTTCGCCTTGTTGTTTTCCGTCACCTCCTCGGTACTGAGATATTGTCTCTATCATGCTTTGAATACCCTGTAATACAGTTGAAAAGTCCAAAAACAAAATCCAAAGGTTGGATGTGCGCGAACTCACAGCATTTAAACGATTCTCGCCGTCTGCTTTATCTATACACTCTGTTATGATGGTATATTGTGGTGGTGCTTTTAGTTTAATTTTAACATTCGCCGATTCATAACCAGCAGAGATCACTTCTTTAGCTTTTAGCAAAGCAGCACGAACAGCCTCAACTCCATCCGGACCATAACACCATACGTCAACACGGGCTCTATTAACGTGAAAACACTTTATCGAAAAAGGTCGAACGTATTGATAACATACCGCATTTTCATAGTATGTGAAGCTAATCGTAATTTAATATCAGCAAGAAGTGACTCTTTGACTTCATCTGAAAGATCAAATGTATGAATGATTGTCGTAAGGAATTCCGGATTCTGTAGATTTCGTAAAGTTATACAACAATTTTTCAAAATACAAACATTATTAGATAGTTTTTCAACATTGGAATAAACAAACAAATACATGTAGAGAAATAGTAAATTGAGCATAAAATCTGTTTTAATATTTCGTTAAAAAAGTAATTATAGCGGGACATGGTAAAAGAAAGGAAATTGGAATGGTAGTAGGCATTTCACAAAATGTAATAGGCGTAATTTTATTTAAGCTAATGATTTTAAAGAAAAGCAAAACAACAATCAGAGAGAATTTTACCTTAAAAGCATTCAGAGCGTGGCCATATGTCTTTTGAAGGGGCCATGTAATAATTTTATTAAGATCGTCAGCACGCATATGATGTTTCTATATTTAATTCACATAAAATGAATTTAAAAATTGTAAATTCTCCTTCTTACTTGAGCTACATGACATATGATTTGATGAACCCTTTTGCTTTTTGAAAAGCGTTCTTCACATCGACGTATTTCCTCAGGGGCAACTCTAATAAATTTTTTCAGGATCATAATCACTAAAGCATTTAAAAGTATACCTTTTTTTAGACAAATCAATATATCCTTTTTCTTTATCAACACGTAAAACAAGAACAACTTCGTGACGACCAACTCGAACAATTTTTTTAACAGATCGTATACGTCTTTTCGAAAGCTCTGACATCAAAATCATTCCTTCTAAACCGCTGTACTCCAACAAGGAAACGTAAGCACCCATTTCCGCAACCCGCTTCACTTTCACAATGACTATGTCGCCTTTTTCTGGAAATTCTTTTTCATAAAATCGGGTATCACCCAGGTCAAATCGAGAAGATCCTTGTTGCCACGTTATTTTTTTTTTTAGCGCCATTCTTTAAAAAAATACTCAATTGGACTCGTTAATAAGTTTTTTTCAATAAAATGTCACCTGCAAAAACGGGGTTTCTTTTGAGAGAAAAAATTTTTGAGGAAGAAGGGTGTCAGATTGAAAACGTTCGGTCGGTCTTTTTATCAAAAAACGATGAACGTTATAAGACGCGCTTCGTCTGTAAATTACTGCACATGTACACTGCATGTATGTTTTTTTTCTTAGTAATATTCTATAACTTTTATCACCCCCTTGTTGACAAAAACTACATCGAACTAATGTATTTAACAGGAACGAAAAATTTTTAATTAAAAAATAAATTCACAAACAGTGTAACTCCCGTCACTGATTTAATATTTCGAAAAAGTTAGTGAACAAGCACTTTCTTTTTTTCATATTTTAATATCCATGTACTCAATAGTTTATGGTTTATGTATTTTTATACTCTTTACACCAAATGCTTCTACATTGAAAATGATTAATAATCATGACGCTGTAAGCTTTATTTTTTTTTTATAAGACTTACAACCCCTTAAAAAAATACAGGAAGCGATTGCAAAGGAGGCCAGTAATCTAGCCAAACTAAGCGCTAAGAGTATGAATTCGGAAACAGCAGATGCATTGGAAACTGAAGATCCCAACGAAAATTTAATACACAGTAAGATTTTCCCAAAATTAACTCGAGTGTTTTATACAAGATCGTACCGTGTGTAGTACTTGAAAATGTGCCAAATCCTTACAAAACGTCACAAAACCCTATTACCAAGTTAGATCCTAACCTTTTTGGCGATGAAAATTCTTGTGATCGTGATTACACGTATAGTAACTTTTGAGTGTCACAACACTTGAAATATTATCTGCAGAGTTCCTTGCCCTGAACATTTTATTGTGACAAGATGGAAAAATACAAGTACTTAATTTTTTTAAGAAACGCATGAAAAACTATTCTTTCAAAGGTTCCTTGTGTGCTCCTCTTCCCCAATATACAGGGTACTATAAAGCGTTCATTTCACTTTTATTAATTAGTTCTTAGGTCCTGTCAAGATTCAATAGAATTCATGAATAATGATTCTGACATAATACTGAAACGCCAATTTTCGTCTAGTTGCCGAGTGTAATAACCTTAAAACTAACATTTCTTTCTTATTTATGGGTTTATCAAGTAATTGGTTATGTAGAGAATGTGAACGAGACTTTAGTCAACCATGTCCTAATCAGTTTACAGTACAAAGTAGTAACGTAAGTTTTTTTTTTTGATCTGCTTCCATACAACCAAAGACAACCAAATGCTACTGTGTCCACAATAAAAAAGATGTGTTATCCTAGTAAGGTTTATAAAGGACCCTGTTCTCACCCTGTTAGTTTTTGGATGGTAAGGTCTTTTTTCCTTTATTGTTTCTATGCATTTAATAGTGTGTACCAGCACAATCCAACTATGATAGAAAGCTGGTCTGTACGGTGAGAAAAAAAAAACTGTGTAACTGAGCATATAAGGTTTTTTTAGATGTAAAGCTTATTTTCCTTGTCTAACAACGTCTACGGAAATTTCATCTACCAAAATAAATAAAGTTGATTCTATTCGGCGGGTAACAGGATTATAAATCTGTCTCAAATGTTCATGGTATGCGTTACCATAAAAGTTTGTAAACCGTATAATTTCTTTTAACGTAGCAAGGGTGTTGCGATAGATATGGATTTTCTTGTGCACATTACTCTAAGCAACATTTGCGTGAAGCATTCCATTATCCTTTTTTTTTTCAAACTTTCCAACAGGATATCTTTTTGTTACTCATAACAATGGTGTTCGCATTAACTCATACCGAGTAAATTTTCAAAAGTTTGCTAAAAGATAAAATCGTTAGAATACGTTTAAACATCTTTATACTCTATAATTATTGGTTCAAAAAAATGCTCGTCACGCAATAATTTGGACCTATCATAACTTTTTTGCCTCATGTAAAAGTAATCATTTTTTTTTAAACCCTCTTTATTGTTTAAGCCATACAAGAAAAAAAAAAAACATGAAATGAATAGATCTTCATCCTATTTTCACGATCAAGGCAATTTATTTTTTTTGCCAACGGAATACCTTAGATGAAAAATCACGAATTTCCTAGTTTAGTTTAGCAGACCTGGCCACTACTGTTTAGTAAATATTACTTTTAAAACATCCTGCCAACAGAGTCATATTTAGAAAGTATCATGACATGTGAAGAAACACCCTTTTTACTAAAGCTACTTATACTTGGGGATAGTGGGTCAGCATCTTTTTTATCAAGCTAAAAACTTGTTTTTGTTCTTGTGAAACTTTTTTTTTCTGTGTTCCGCGTCTTTAGAGTCGGTAAAACGTCTTTAATGAATCGATGGGTACAAAATAAATTTTCCAACCAATATAGAGCCACTAGTAAGAATCTCCTATGTGCAAACATGTTGATAACCTGCTTTTTTCAAACCCGAATTGTTAGTTGGTGCAGATTTTTCATTCAGAACTATACGCGTTGATAATCAAAAAGTCACTGTTCAAGTAGAAAACATGAACAAAACAACGTGTCTGGTCTCATGTTCGGTTTATCGTATGTGCAGATATGGGATACAGCAGGGCAAGAACGTTTTAAATCTTTGGGTGTAACATTTTATCGAGGTGCAGATTGTTGCATTTTTGTTTACGATGTTTCATCGCAGGAATCGTTTGAAAATATAACGTTTTGGAGAAACGAATTTTTTTTACAGGTGCTTCTGTGTGTTTTGTAAACGTGGTGACATTTTATCCATTTAAAGTTATTCGGCCTCACACTTTTTCGTTTAATCATTTTTGGGTATACTTTCAAAAATCAAATTTTCTTTTTATAAAATCAGTGCGTTTGTCACGACGCAAAGAGTTTCCCATGCATGATTATTGGGAACAAGGACGATTTACCAAGCACCCTTATTAAGGTAAAAAAAGCACTGGACACATAGTCTTCAAAAAAATTAAACAAAGCTTGTTAAACATTTTTATTAGGTTAATGTGAAGAAAGCTGAAAAATGGTCTACATCTATAGGTGCATTACACGCTACAACAAGGTAAATTCACAAGAATAAATCGGTATTCTGTTTCTTGTAAAAAATTATTTATTCTGTAGTGCGTACGCAGGAGAGAATGTAGAAACGATTTTCTTGGTTAGTTTTGATTCACGTTCTGTATGTTGTTGAAGACAATTTTACTTATTGTTTTGGTTATTGTATTTGTATCGTAAGCTCTGATTAATTATGTGGAGCATTTATTCTTATAGAAATTTTCTTTGAGACGTTGATTATGTAAATTTTTTTTTCTATTCAAGGAACTTATCAAACTGGCACTATTCTACCGTAAAAAACAATCCAATAATTTGTATGTTTTTAAAAAACTCGTTCATGCTTTGTGTATTTTATCTGATTTTTTTTCTTTTCATTTAGGTATCAACCAAGAAGTATTACTGTTTTGGAAAACATCAAGGGTGATTTGAGAAACAAGGAATGTCGAGAGAAGACTTTTCAACTATGCGACTGCTAAGCAAGTAAGACTTTCGGAATTTGTTATTACAGCAGTTAAAGCTGAATTAAAAGTTTTTTATAAGATGCTTTGTGTTGTAAAAACTTTTTTAATGTGTTAGATGTCTATTTTAGTTTAACGATTCCTACTTACGAACTTTTGCGTATTACCAGAAATGAATCGCAACGTTTTAAAAATGCTTTCAATTGGTTCATTCATACTTTAATACTTGGATGAGAAGTGTGTTGTATTCAAGACACATTAATATGCTTATGCTGTTTTTTCTTCATGATATTTTTTTTTAATAGTAAAAAGTCATGTTTCTTTATCGCTTAAACTCGACAGTTGTAATTTTTTTAATGACTTCAAACGTTTTACTTTCTCCAGAAATGGTTTTTCTTTCAAAAACTTTTGGGCATACGGACACTTGCTTTGTACTAAACAAGAATTGCACTTAAAAACGAAAAAATGAGGTATGTTTTGATGGACAAAAACAAAGCTTTAATTTGACTGGACGTACCAAAGGATTCAACGCTTTACAACGTTGTTGTCCAAATCCGACAAGAACTGTATTGAATTGCGCGTACAAGTGTCTAATTAAACAAGTGTTTTATATGGAAACGTAAGCTTCATTATTTATATTACCTAGGAATCATTCGAGTCAAAGCAAGGCATGATTGTTCAGGTGTTTTCGTTTGAATCCAGCCAAGCCTAAGTATGTTTACAAAATGAGACAGAGAAAAGATATGAATAAAATGACGGCTGTAAATGTTTATAAATTCTTGAAACCTATTTGATATACGGTGAACGTGAACATCGACAGCAATGCCTTCCACCCGATTCCAGGCCTGAACCATTTAAGGTCGGATGACTACTCAGGTTTACATTAGATCAACAAAACTTAAGCGTACAGAATGAAGAGCAATTAACGCCATTTTAGGTCCAATTCCAGGCAGTTTACACAATTCTACATACGTTTGAGGTACGTCGCCGTCATAACTATTATTGAGTATGTGTGCAATTTTTTTTAAATTTCTGAAAGCGAAAGGTCAATTGTAGAAAAAATTATAAGATAGACAACTTTTTTTATCTTTACTTTGCTTTAATTTTATGAAACGAAACCCCTCTTAAAATGTTTTCTAAAGCATCTTTCAGATACATGGAAAATATAAATTCACTCATTTGTTAAAACATATAAGCCGTGTCCACACTACCTTCGTCCCATTGTAAAATGGATTCGACAGTGAGACCAATTTGTTTCAAACGGTTCATGCAACCTTTTAAAATATTAAAATGTGTAAATTATAAAACACTAGAACATGTTAAAGAAAACCAAAGTGGAATTACTTGCAGTAGCCTTGTCGGTCGTTTGACTTGACAAGAATACAGCCACAAGGTGATGGAATCTCTTAAAAGCATTATCGTTAAGGAAAATAGTAATCCAAATGACAAGGTTACCTGAATTTTTGGTTCGCATGATAAATCCGCTACAATAATTTAAAAACATAAACAAATACGGTTTGATTTATACATTGCCACTTTTACCTAGTTTGTCACAACCCATTATATCAACGGGAGCATCATACGCGGCTCGCATATCCAATATACCTGTTGTCGCATAGATTCATCCTTTTTTAATACTCGAATCTACCTTGATAAACAAAGTCAAAATCGGGTGGTAATGGAGAACACGCATTGGCTGCGTCTTCAATATCCGAAGACGAAATAATCAATTTTTTCTTTGCTGGTAGTACTGCTGTGTTTTTCTGTTCATCCGAAGATTTGTTTCTTTTTAATTCCTTTAAATAATCACATTGCTTTTCTTCAGTATCTCTTTTTTCTGTTTTCACAAGAACTGGTAAATTTCGTTTTTGCGATCGAGTTATCATTACACAATTTAGCTTTAACAAGAAAAACTCCAAGCGATTTAATAACGCAATTTTAAGAAATACAAAATCATAGATTGTAATGGTTTTTTCTTTGTCAACGAAAAAAATTATGTAAGCTGTGGAATGACACAATTCAGATTCACTTGGCCCTGGTATTTCAGTAACAAATTTATCAGTTTTGCAAGCACATTCTCTTACAGATGTGTTTTACTGAGAATTCACCGCGATTAAGAACAAAAAAAAAAATTATTAAAGATTTCCAAATAAAACTCAAAACAAAACTAATTGTATTTTGTTGTTTTCGTGAAGCTTATACCAACTTGATGTAAACGCAGGCATGGTCTAGTGGTTATGACGTCTGCTTAACACGCAGAAGGTCCCGAGTTCGAGCCTCGGTGCTTGTATTTTTCTTTTCAATTTCTAAAAGCCAGTTATACCGTTTTTGTTTTATGACAATGTTTAATTACTAACAGATTACTTTTTGTCAAGTGTAATCAAAACAAATATTTTCGAAATGCATTTCAACATGACACTTTATCATTTATATTATAAAAAAAGGCGCTTAGCAGAACATGTTTAAAAGAAAACATTAGACACTTTAGTATCTAGCTTATTTAGCGAGGGCGCCATACAATGAACGAACTGCGTTGGAATAGGCATTTCGATCCATTCATCGGGCTTATCTTCGTACGGTTGGTAGTGGGCAACAATATTACTTACAAGACACGTTGTAATTTCAATGAAGCGAGATTCGAAGCTAGCGTACAACTATACATGGGAAAAAATATTGTTTTTGAGTATTAAGAAAAAACCGTACTTGAATGGACTCGGAGTTGTCTATTGAAATGCTGTTGGCCAGGCCAAGTACCTGTATTTGGCAATTCTTACAATTAATGACTTCAATCGCAGATTGAACACTACGAATAATTATGTTTACTTTATCACATTTCTCTAAAGAAACGATGAAAAAAAAATGGTTACAAATAAAACAGATCTAATTATGACGAAAACAATATTTACACTACTACCATATTACCTTACCAAGAATAATTCTGTTAATTTTGTTGTTCACAGTGATTCTATTGATACTGGACTTGTTGCGTATATGGACATTTTGATTGCGAGTAGCATTTTTTAATTCAAACTCATTCAAATTACTTCCTGCTGTACCAATCTACAATTTATATTACTATTCAGCACTTATAACAGTAAAATCTTACAAAATACCAGTCTCGATTATTTGGCTGTAATTCAAATGACGAATTCTCACTGTCTCCAGACATTTTAGGTTTTTATTTAATTTCTTTTTATTTATTTATAACAAAAAACAGGCACCTTTATATCGATCCTCCATTTTTCATGCATGTAAGCAATTGCTTTCTAGCAAAACGAATTAAATAAAAAGTTTTTATATGCATTTTCAAGTTTCGTTTTTCAGTTTTGTTCACTAAACGATATTCTTTTTAATTTTCAATACCACTTATTTTCTGGAAACAATAAAAAAACTAAAATTTTAGAGAGGCAATGCAGGAAGTTGTTTTGTATAAATTTCCACTATAAATATAATTTTGTAGTATAATTAACTGAAGTTTAAATAAATTAAATTATTTCATTTATTCCATATACTTTTAGACTTTAAAAATAACCGAATTTTCTTTACAACGATAGAATATTTAAAAGCGTTTTAATATAGTTACAACAATACAAATACATACGTGATTGTAAAACGTATGAGGTACAATCCGGTATTTTTTATTGTTTAAAATACCTTATTTCTTAAATTTTTTTATAACGCGCAACATCAACATAAGAAAACACAATTTTCTACATAAAACCACAAGAGTATTAGCGTGTTCGCTAAATATATTACATTTCGAATGCCTTCATAGGTCTTTTTTTTTAATTGTGCTTTTACCTAGCAGAAACACGGCAATGTTATTTTGATCAAATCATTGAAAATCCGTGTCTTTTTTAAATATGAACACTAACGATCTTCCATTCTCTATTCAACAAATGTCCAATCTTTATTTCCAATTTGATTGTGATAAATTGTTAAATACGCTAGTAAAACATCAAATAATTTCAGATCGCAGAAGGTACTTTACAAGTGAAGGAACAGTTGAATCGGACACCTGTTTAGAGAGAAAATCTGGAGCGAGGCTTATACATTTGCTTAAAAGAAGCTAGGTCAATGGATATTGTTTCAAAATTTCCATAGATTCCAGGCGAGAAGTTTTTTTTTTTAATTTTTAAAAATTTACTCGAAAATGTATTCGCCTGCTTAATGCATGGCACAACGTAACTTTCTACATAACTGTAAAATCCAATGGAATCTTTCAACAGTGAGGGTTTTAAAGATGAGTCAAAGAGAATTTTGTTAATGGCACTAAAGAAACGTTTAGAAAAAAATGCAAAAACGAAACAACGTACTTTAAAAGATGATACTTCTAATAATTCTGATGTACATGCTGTTCAAGAAACAAAAAATAGATCTTTAATAGTGTTTTCTCCAACTCCATTACATCTTTCTTTAGTAGAAAAGGGAATAGCTGAAAAACGTACAAGTCATATGGATTTTCGTCAAAAAACCCATGCGACAATTCATAGTGATGCTCCATGCAAAAGCGACGGTACCACTGCTGTATCGCAGCATGCTCAATCCCCCCAAGCACCATTTTTTTTCAATAGTCAGCTTATAATTGTTTTACACGGAAACCGTGACCGTTTATATCCTGTTCCAGTATTTTGTCAACCTCCCCAATATCTATTTGTTAATGATAAAAATCCTTTACTATCAGCTGGCTTCAGTGTTGCAGGAGTTGTATCACTTCAAGAATTATGTAGTATTCAGGCAACTACAAAAATTGAAGACTATCTAACGCCATGCGAACTCCTTCTTTTAAGCGTTCAAGATGCGGATATTTTCGTTCAGTCACTAAATGAACAATCTAGTTATAAATCTAATTCCTTTGTAGGAAAACTCACTTCTATGTGCAGGTATTATAGTGTTGAATCGCAACACCATTTACTAATGTCTTATTTGACACTTGTTTCTAGTTATCAGGAAATGATTAAAAAACAGCAAACTTCAACAGCTAATGATTTAGAGAGGTTACCAGCAGCCTTAGAGGGAGATTCGGAAGCACGTTTAGTCAATCGTTACATTGTAGCCAAAAGTTTCCAAAGGTAAAAATACAAAAGGAATGTATCATTTTACCGAAAATCGATACATTTTCTTATAGATCAGATGCCAATAAAGTATTTAAAGAAGATGATGTAAGGCCCATGGTCTGGTGCCGAAAAACTATTCAAAATCTTTTGGCTTTGGTAAAACATCTTGGTTACCATACTAGTTTTTGTATTTCAATTTTTTTATAAAGCATCTTGAAGCGGATTGCAAGCCGAGTCCCTGGCATATTCAGCGTCGAGATGATTTAATAAAAAGACCATTATCGATTCCTGCATGGGAGACGTTGACTATAGAGTCACATGGTTCCTGTGAAAATGTTTCCGTGTCATCTATTACAAATGGATTTCATTTTCTGGATGTTTATAACTTTCTACGCGATAGATTTCGATCCGTTTGGCAGGATTTGACTGTACAACATTGCCCAAAGCATAGAGTAAGTCGGTTGATTTGAATAGGTTAATTCCAATTTTTTTAGGCGTTCATTGAAAGCTTAGAAATTAGTTTTCGATTTTTAGTCTTGTCGGAGCAAATTGTCAGTTTTGAAATTTTTTAGCTTTATATGTTTAATAAACTTGTGAGACACTTTTAGTTATGTGAAGAAAAATCCTTCAATGCGGTGCAAAATGGGGATCTTATGAATACTTGTTTAGACAAATTACTAGGAGGTTATGCAGATAGTCGCTATTCGTTACTGTCACTAACATCTAATTTACCTCCTCATACAACGCAGACTCAACGTGAAGTGTTTTCAGTATTAGGTATCAATTATTACTTTAATTTCAACATGAAACTAATCATGCTTTTTTCTAGTGTATACGTCTCCTCATGAGGCGGAATTTTGGGCGTATAGAATCATCATGACGCTTCCTAATTCTTTGGAAAATTCAAACGCTATGCTAGGTTAAATTTTTGTAATAGTCAAAGGTTTTTTTCTTATAAAACATGTTCATAGACGTTTATCGACGATTACCTGGAGAATTACAACAACATTCTTACATTCGTTTAGCTATGGAGGCTCATCGTGCTTTTAGAGATCGTAATGCTTGTCGGTATTTCAAAATTTCGCGCAAGGTAAACCCATTCAAAAACCCACTGCTTTCCTACATTTCAAACAACCCTTTTAGGCGAATTATTTGTTATCTACATTGCTTCATAAGTTTGCGGATTTAGTCCGAGTTGCGTACCTTGATGTTCTGGTATCTCGATCAAGTCAACAAAAGCCAAGGATGCCATTTCAGACGTTTTGTCATCAGTTCGGTACAATTCCAATCATTGCAGCTACTATATTATCAAACGACTAGGGTTTTGCGACGAGTCTTTGGAACACGTAACGGCTTTTTGTAACAGCTACCGGCTGCAATTATTACCAGAACCTCCACCTGATACATTGTCTTTATCGTACGTTTTCTTTCAATGTCTATTTCATATTTTAGAGTTTTGATCTTATAGAAAATGGAAGATTACATATGTGTGTTTTTCTAACGTAGATACATTAACAGTACGTCTTAAGTTCACTGTTTCTTGCACTATTATGATTTAGGCAGCAGATATGCAACTAAAACGCTTAAAATGTCAACAATTTAAATCGTCGTTTTTAACGAGTCAATGGAATCAACAAAAATTAAATCGGCAAACAATTGTTGACCCGGATTTTTGTTTTCAAACAATCGAAGCGATAGAAACATTGAAAGCAACTCCAACTTTTTCTTCTGTTGTTAGAAATCATAGTGCCACGAAGCGCGACATACCCGTTTATTCAGAAAAACAATCGGTTTTCAATTCTCTCCATCCTAGTGATACTCGAATAAGAAAAGATGTGACAATGATACCAAACGACACAGTAACACCAACATCTTATGAAAAGAGTATGACCGGGTCAATAACTGAATATAGTTCTTCTACTTTATATGCTAAAGATGATGATGCTTCATGCGATACATTTTTGAATAGAATAACCAATTCAGTGCAAAATACATCATCGGTTGCGTCTTTGCAGGATGGCTTCGACCTTCTCAAAACGCCGATTTCTAGTATACCAATCACCGATACTCCATTGAATTACAAAATTCTGCCACGTGATTCACATAAACGTAAATTTTTTTCAAGCTGTGTCTCCGATAACTTATTCACACAAGAAAATTTGAAAACACTGTATCCCATCAAACCGAAAACTGACGGAAATGCAGAATCGAAAACAACCGATTCGCCATTTTTATCGAAGATGATATCCCGTACTACTAATTTTCCAGAAATTTGTATGTTGTCGATTTTGTCTTTTTGCATTTTGTAACATTGGGATTCACTTTTCTTTTTTTTTTTTTTTAGCTAAGAGAACTTGTAATCTTGTTTCGATTGAAGCGGAGAAGAAGAAAAAAAGTGTAAAAGAAAATCCAAACTTTTTATTACCTGTTCACTACAGAAAAGTCACTCCGTCTTTGTCGCTTTGTCTTTATAAAGCGTGTTCAACACTCACTTGTTATGAAAAGAAACTGCTTCTTGTAGGTTTTCAATACTTTTTTTCTATTTTTGATTTTTTTTTTTAAGGAATCTTTATCGAAACAGTTCTATTTACTACCGGCGCTGAATTCTTTTATTGAAGATGCCATTAGTAAAGTAGAGAAGTTCCAGCACGTTGTTGAAAATGGAATCAAGTCTGTAACATGGAATATACTCATAACCTGTTCTAACGTATTCAAAGCATCAAAAAGATGTAATCTATTGAAATCTAGCTATCAAAGTTTCGCGCAGGGAAACTCGTTAAGTTTGTCATTCAGGTATGTTTTCAATTAATTAAAACAAAAAGTTGAAAATCGATTATCTAATTTAAATTTGTTGTTTTAACAGTCCTAATGAAAGCACGAAAAAGGATTGCAGTAGGAACCATGTAAGAAACATGAAAAAAATCACGCCCCCTACGAATCAAGAAACATATTGCAGCTATATTTTACCCAAAGTATTCGAATTATTATTTTACCAATTTAATTCTCGGCATTCCGATTTCTCTAATAAAACATGGGGTTCTTTTTTTCATTGTTATGAAAAAAAATTAAGCAATTTTTTTTCCAATGAGAAGGACTGCAATTCACTACCTGATGATATAAGAATTTTGGATGGTCTTTGGACAAGTTTTGAGTTGACTCCTTTATGGAACGATGTCACGAAATGTTTCCAAAAGATTTCAAATTCGTCGCGGTTGCCTTGTCAAGCTACTTTGAATATGTTGATGCCTTGTGATAGCATGTCCGTTGTTTGTGATGGTTCACCTTGCGAAAATCCCAATAATTTTAAAAAAGAAAACGTTTACTGTTACGACGAGTATGCACATGACAATGAAAAAAACTCAAACGACAGTTTTTTAGATTCGTCAAATAGCCTTGAGTTAAAAAAGAGCTCATCCTTTGTACCAATGATGAGTCAATTTCTTAAATCTCATTTAGTCTGGATTGTCCCTTTTCCAGTCATGTTTTGTACACCCCTTAGTGAAGACAATTTACAACCTTTGCATACAACATGGAAAGAAGAACATAACAAATTGATTACCGAGCTTTTTTTACGAAGATGCTTACAACACGAGTATGGAAATACAAATATGTCTTTTACTATTTTTTATGGAGTACAAATCAATCGTTTGTTTTCACCTTTTAGTTATGTAAGAATACTTTATTTTTAATGACACCTTTTATTTATTGAAAAATCTCTTATTTGCATGACGGTGAAACCATGGAATACTATTTTTTTATTATACTTTTTTTTATTTTAGGAAATCAAAAAATTTATTTTAAAAGTCGAAGAAACCATTAAAAACATTTGGAAGATGACCGTAAAAGAGGAGGAAAAAAAAAGATCTATCAAGGGTCATGCATGGCATGAAGATTTTTTTACGCAGCTTTACGATTCTGAAGTGATATGTTTTCATGTTTACGACATGATATTGGATGAATCATGTAACCCGCAAAACATGGTCCATTTTAAAACCAATAGTTGCTATATTCGGCTCGTTTCAAATTCACTAGCGAAATTTTGTAAACATTTATCGAAGAAAATATCTCTTCAATTAGTTGAGTACTTTAGTAACAACTTACACGTACCGGAAACCTATCCTTTAAAAGAAAAGCATTCATCTTTTTTGTTCAAAATTCAAAATTTAACGACCACGACAAATAAGCTACTCGAAAATGCCTTATGCTTTCCACCGCTTGCAATGGAAGAACCGAAATGGGATTGGCCTACTTTTTTTTTGTTTAAATGGAAAGAAGTAGAGATCCAATCCATCCCTCTTTTATTGATTCACAAGTAACCTACAGACTTTTTTTTTACCTTACTAATTTGAAATTTTTTTTTTGTTAGTTGGAAGGTTCAAGTAGCTCAGTGCGTTATCAATAAAACTTGTCCAAGTGTGCGGGACTTGACGCATTTATTGCTTCATGTGTTTGAAAAAATAAAATTTTCTATATATTTTCATCCATTTTTTTGGAATAAATCACCACTTTTACAATCAAGTGTGTCTCTAAAAGATCAATTACCCATTGTTGTATCTGAAAGATGCATTGTTCAATCTCTTTTTGAGTATTTACATGAGCGATGCCGCGTCGCTTATACCCAGACAAATTTCGAATTAGGTAATGTGGTTTCTTTTATTTTTTATTTTCACATGTCACTTTTACTAGATAAAACACTGCATAATTTTAACAGTATTGGTGAATTCATGACGTATGTACGAGGGTGTATTCGATGGATTCTCGATTTCGCCACTTTGAGAATTCCACGTACATTTCTTTGCATTCTTCCTTACCCTCTTTACACTGGTAAGCCTTCTTAATGTTTTTGTTAACATTTTTTAAATGCCAAAGTTTTTAGAATTAATTGCTTTTTGCAAATCACCTTGGAACGAGCTACCTTTCCCTCCTCAATATTATAGTGGTGTATGGAATTTTTTTACTGTGAATTCAAAAACAAGTGTTATTGATTCCCGGGAAAAAGATTATCACAGCATTCTGTGCGACACCAACTCTTCAACATTATCATCTAATTTACACAGGGAACCGGAAACTCATACAACTGATTATCCTCTTTCTAAAAAGCAATGTCAAACAATCTTAAATGTTTCTCCAATCTTACCTCAAGATGGCTTTGAAGCATTAAGTTGTTTAGAAAAAGAAATAAATAGCAGAGCACCAACAACTATTCCACCATTATTGTCAAAGAATACATGCCTTAATATTTCCCATCCTATTTCTTCATTTATTTCTTGCAAATCATTTTCAATGTTTCCCTCTTATCTCAACTTGATGAACACCTCAGTTGAAAACGAAAAACAAGAAGAAGAATCATACAATTTATTAAAAAAAAGGCTTCATGTAACCTTTGAAAAATTAAAAAATGAAATCGCTCAAAACTATGTTTCAACAAATACTTTAAATCAGTACTGTGAAAATAATACTTTTTAACCAAAATAATATTTTTTTTTTTGGTCAACTTGTTTAAGAATTTCATTAAAAAAAAAATTTAATTTTTGCTTTGAGACAATTATTTTAAAATACAAAATTATCTAGAATTCATGACTTCCTATGGTATTTGAAAGCGGCTTGTATTGATATAAAATGTTATGAATTTCGTTTAATAATCAAATAAACATGATGCTGCTACTATGAAGAAAAAAAAGAGTACACTCTAGTTATCAATCAAATAATTCGACTCGATATGATGTTATCAGACGTTACTTGAAGTTTCTTGTGTAAAAATCAAACTGACTTAGACAAAAAAAGCACTCAAATAAGAGGTAATCATGTACTACCAGTTTTCCAAGTCGGTTATCACTACCTAAGATAACCTTCCTAACATGTTTGTGAAATCTCTTAGTACGAAATACATTTATAAAGTTAATTTTCAGATTACGCACTGTTCATCAACTATACGGAATGAGTCTGTTTCTCTATTCTTTTCGTGAAATAATCATGTATTTGTATTAAAAAAAAAATTATGTCTAATTATTAATGATATATCCGATGGTTGTAATAGCACAACAATTCATTTGTTTTACCCTAACAAACATATTGGGTAAAATAAGTGCAGCCAGTTAACACAACGTGTCATATTCTCAAACAATTATTATTCTGTAACAAAGACATTATTAAAATTATGAAGTTTATGCGGAAAAAAGATGTCGCACATTCGTGGTAGCGACAGATTACTGTCACCTTAAGAATTGTATTGATCACACAAGGGCATTCACACACTGAAGTTTATTCTGTAAAAACAGCTTTTTACTAGTTGGAGTTGATTTTAGCGTGCAAAATCTAATTATGAATAGAAGTTTGTGAAGAAAAAAAAAATTTCTGCAAGCGAATAAGTGAAGTTTTACACAGTAAGCAAAGCTAATTGTTGAGATATCAAAAAGCTTCACCAACCTAAATTATTTGACCAGCTGAGTATTGGACTTGACGTAAATGACAAACGAAAAGACTTCCACACATCATGAGTCTGAAGTTTTTTCACATAGAAAAGGAAAACGAACTCGATGGGGTCAAGTCAGTTTAAATTTTTGAGTGCAGAAGTTACAAAGAAATCATTTGAATTCTAGTCAGCAGCAGAAGCCACAGTTGGAGTAGGACAAGAAGAAAAAAACCATGCAGAAACCCCTTGTGAAACAATTGTTATTAAAGACACTTTAACTCCAGAGAATGACTTAATCTTTCGTGAAGAAAAAAATATGCCAGTTGCTAACACTACACAGGATACGGTTACAGGCAAGTGTTTTATAATAAACTTTTCTGTAAAAGACACAGATTATTAATTTATTCAATATGATGGTTAGATGAAGTTGAACAAAAAACTTCAGGTGACGCAAGTATGGCGGATATCAGCGCTGCCGCTAAGCCAGCGATAGTTGCTGCTATGACAGCTGTGGCGGCAGCAGGGGCTGTTAATACAACAGCACATTTACTTCCTCCTGGTATTCGTTTGATTTCAAAACAAGTCAAAGCGTCAACTGGAGCAGCCTTAGCAACGACTCAAATTATGAGCGATGTAGCAGCGCGAGCTGCAGCTGCTCGTGCAGCTTTAGAAAAAGCAAAAAAAGCATTAGCACTACAAAAACAAATCAATGAACAGGTCACTGCCATGCGTGCGGCAAAACCTCAAAATTCAATCATGTCGGGAATTCCAAATACCATGATAACGACAGGAGTTGCTGCTGTATTAAGAGCGCTGCCGCAAGCAAAGCCTTTACGTTTTGACCGTTTAGGCCGCCAGGTGGATGCTGAAGGAAAAGTAATTGAAGTAAAACCCGTTGCACACTCTACGTTAAAAGTTAATATTAATAAGGAAAGAGAGGCTAAATTAAAACAGGTAACAAGGCTGTGCTTAAGAAACTACATAAAGTAGAAAGTGGTTGAGTGTTTTCTCTTGGATGCGAAGTCACTAAGCATCTTGGTTAGGTTGCATTCCGGGCTCGCGTTGATCGTAATCTAACAAATTCTTCTTCTAATCCATGGTTCGATCCGTCTATCAGTGTTGCAAGTTCAAAAGTAAGTTTTCTATAAAATTTAAATGAACATTACGTTTTTTTTTTAATATTTAGATTCGTGGAAAAGGTTTGTGTTTTGTTGAAAAGGGATTTTATTCGAAACGCGAACGTCAAATGCGCGCACGCGAACAAGCTAGAAATCTTACCGCTACTTTGGCTTCTCAAGCTGGACATTTGGAAAATCTGTCTCAGGGTACACTGATTCATGAAAATCATTTTAATGTTTTACAAAGCAATAATGCTGGAGGTGTTCGAACTGATAGTGAAAGTGGAACGACGTCTGTCGCGCAAGGAAAAAGATTGTCACATCAAGCTTTTATCAAAACAATTAGTGAAGGTGATTTTTTTTTTTTTTTCAATGATAAAAAACACGTCTTTCGCTTTACTTGGATATTTTCAATCATTCTCTATATTGTTTTCAGATGGCAATTTAGACACAGATGATTATATCGACCCTATGGAAGGGGGTGCCACAAGACGTCAAGAAGCGTTACACATATTACAACGGCGGCAATTAGGAATAATACCTGATATTGAATGGTGGGATCAACCTCTTTTACGACGCTTAGCAGAAATGGATAGGTTACATGATGAAGACCCAGATTTTCCATATGTCATTGCTGAAGTAAGTTACCACAAATTAGAATTCTTTCCGTTTGTTCAAGATAGGTTATCATATTCCTACATTCAGATTGCCATAACAGATCTAGTGGAACATCCTGTTCCAATTCCTCCCGTAATTGATGCATCAGAAAATCCAACCACCACAGTCCGATTAACACCCAAAGAACGGTATGATATTAAGACTTTAATCTATAGCCTTCTTCAATCAGTAATTTTCAATAATACATGGTTTTATATCATTAAAAAAATCATAGTATTATAACACGTTTGATCATTTTTGTTTGACGTTTTATCGCTTACGACAAATGTCAATGCCAGATGTAAACTAAAAAGACGAAAAAGACAAGAAGCGGAACGCGAAAAACAAGACAAAATTAGAATGGGTAATCTCTTTACATATGCAATGGTTTTGTTACTTTTTCTTATAATTATTCTAAAATAAATACTCAAAATTTTTTAACCTTATTTAATTTTATTTTTTAACTTAGGATTAATGCCTCCACCGCCCCCCAAAATTAAGTTAGCAAATTTAATGCGCGTGTTGGGGGAATCTGCTGTCGCGAATCCTTCTCGCGTTGAAAGCCAAGTCAAAGACCAAGTTCTATCCCGTTTAAGAGCACATCAAGAGAGAAATGAGTCAAGACGACTAGATGTTGAATCACGTCGAAAGAAAACTATTAGTAAATGGACACAACCATCGGGAGAAATGTTATCTCTCTCTTGTGGAGCTGAAGTCTGTATTTTTTCAGTAGTCGATTTGTCGGATAAAAAATACCTTTACAAGGTATGTATTTTATTTCTTTCATTTCAATGTACCATTATATTGGCTTTGGCACGATCATGTCCTTAAAATTTAAAAAAGGGTTTTTTATTACTTTTCTATCAACGTGTAATGTCTTTCAAATTGCTTAGGTTGATAAAAATGCTCAACAGTATCATGTTACAGGGGGCACATTTATGTGCCCACCACACGGAAATCTTATCATAGCAGAAGGTTTGTTCAATTATTAAGCTTATAACATCCATTTTTTTTAAAAATAAAATTAGTGACAACTAATCATTTTTAGGCACCAGAAAAGCCTTACGTGGATACAAAAAATTGCTCTTACATCGTGTAAAGTGGCCCGTTCTCTCTCAAGATTCTTCTCAAGTCAAGTCTCAAGTTATTGATTTTGCTGAAGCAAAAACTATTAAGCAACATGAACAAGTCTGTTCAACTTTTTTTGAATAATTTTTTTATTATTTTCATAGGATTTAAATGATGTTTTGAAAGGTAGAGGAATGTCTTTTTGTAAAGTCTTGTGGGAGGTATATATTTAAATTTTGTAAGCATGTAACATTTTTTTTTGTAGGGTGTTGTTAAAGAACGGGGGTTCAAACAATGGCGTATTTATGATTGCAAAGCTGAAGCTGAAGTCCGAAAAATTCTAGCAGATCGACATTCTGTACGTAATAGTCGTTTATTTTTTTTTTTTACCAACGTGTGTATAGGAACATTATTGGGATATTTTGCGCAAGTATCGTGATCCTATAAAAGAATTAAAATAAATTTTTTGGATTTTTTTTTTTGAAAGACTCTGTTTTTTTATTTTGTGCATTGCCATAAAGCACACGTTTAGCAATTCAAATTTCTTTTTCTTCAGCTACATGCACGTTACATTAATTATTAACTACAAACGAGATTGTTTTGATAAGTTATGTTACAGAGGAAAAAGAGAGAGTTTTAAAAATATATTATAGAAATTTTCCTTTCCATGTCAGTAGTTAACGATTCCGTAAATCACATGCATCACTCTTACGCATATAACGTACGATGTTTCATGTTACAACGGCACATTTTAATAATTATTTAGGATTGTAATAGAAAACCAATCCATTTTGATGAAACAATTCAGGCGTTTCAGAACCATGCACCGCATCAAGCTATGTTAAAGCAAGAGCATGTTCAAATACCTGTTGAAGTTGAAAGACGTATTCCTTATCCAAAAATAAATGTTAAAGATAGACTTCTTCATGTTATAAAGCCAGTCATAAAAGAACAGGTTGTTGAAATCCCTGAAATTGAATGGGTCGAAAAGGTGGTAGAGGTTCCACAATACGTTTATAAAGAGCGAATTGTGCAAGTACCATGCCCTTCTTTTCACAATGTAACTCTACCCCAGCAGCATACTACTCATTGTATTAACAATTATTCTTCTTCGCACGTACGAAAATATGCATAAGATTTTTGTTACTTAATGTACGATTTAGACACATTCTTATCCTAGTTTCTCAGTCTCTTATCCAATCTTAAACCCTTCCTACACACCGGTACGTTTTGTAAATTCTCTGATATTGATAAATTCTTTTCATAAACATAGCAACCATGGCAAATTTATCCTTCCTGATAGTTGTTTTATAATGCAATTTTACGACAACGGAAAACTATAGAAAAAATATTTAGTTCAATAAATGAATGACTTGCTTTGTATAATGTTTTTTAATAGATTTTCTCAAGATCATTTAATTTTTAGCTATTATAACTTTCACTCTAAATTTTACGTGACAAAAAAAAAAAATTTTTAACATGAGAGTAACGTGGAAATAATGAATAGCATGACGCTACGAAACTACGCTTGACAAATACAAACGCCACCAACAGCTTTAATGCGTTGTTCAGCTTTTTCAGAGAAGTAACGTGCTTTAACAATAACTGGCTGTTCCGGTAATTTTCCTTTCCCTAACACCTTAAAATACCCATGCTGTCTGACATCAATTACCGGGCATAAACCTTGTGATTTCTTAGTTGCCGCCTCTTCACGAACTTGTTCAGGAACCAATGACCATAAATTTTCCAGGTTAATCGTTGGACAAAATGTTTGATTTTTAAGCATATGGAAATGTCTCATACCAACTTTTCCAAAGTAACCAGGGTGGTACTTATCAAAGTTGATTCGGTGATGATGCATACCACCAGCTTTACCGCGTCCACCAGGATGCTTTCTGTGCTTCCCTACACGTCCGTGTCCAGCCGACACATGGCCACGCTTCTTTCTATTTTTTTTAAGACTATAACACAACAAAAAGATACATTAAAATGAAATCGTAGGTTGAATTACACTATGAATTTACCGTGTGGTCATAGTCTCAAATGGTTATGAAGAAAACGAAACTTTAAGTACAAGGCAGCTGTCCAAAGAGAAAAACTAATTTACAGATACGTACCCTGACCCAGGCGCGGGACATCCGTTTTGTTCTGTGGAATGAAAAGACATGACAAGTGTTCTTTGCACAAATCTTTTTACTATAGTTCTTTGCTGGAATTTTTCAAAAGAGATTTACTTGTTATCACGTTTTACAAATTGTACTACGCATGTGACTTTTTTACTACCCAATTAAAAACTAGCATAACACTTTTATAAGAGAACAAATCCAGTTACGAGTTTTGGATTTTAAAAAAAAATTGCCAAGTATCTATAAACACGCCTTTTTTTTTTTAAATTTGTTTTTAAAATCATTCGAACTTATAGAAAAATCACAAATAGTTGTTGTGTTTTTTAAATTTAAATATGCGAGGGAAACTTTTACAAAATTTATCGACCATTAGACAAACAGTGAAATATACAGAGGGTCAAGGTAGACTATATTTTTCTTCCAGTGTACGTCGAATCTATTAAACCTTAGCATTGCTTTAGTTGTGGTCTATATTTTGAAAGATGAACAATTATCGAATCGAATATGATTCCTTTGGCAGTATTCAAATACCACAAAATCGGTTATGGGGACCTCAAACACAACGTTCAATAGAAAATTTTGATATAGGTGTGACAGAGAAGATGCCGCGACAAGTAATTCACGCACTGGGTCTTACCAAACTAGCGGCAGTCCATGTCAACATGAATGCTGGTAAAATACCTAAAGATATAGGTGAAGCAATAGCGCAAGCTTCCTCGGAAGTCATGCGTGGTGATCATGATGGAGAGTTTCCATTAGTAGTTTGGTAATATGCCAACATTGTTTCGTTTATATTTCGTCTTAAAATAAATTGAAATGTTTTTATTTTTAGGCAAACTGGTTCTGGAACTCAAACGAACATGAATGCGAATGAGGTTATAGCAAATCGTTCTTTACAAATATTGGGTATACAACTCAAATTAAATAAATAACAAAATAATTGAGTTTAGGTAAAGTGTGCGGTATGAAAAACCAAATCCATCCAAATGACCACGTCAATATGGGACAATCATCAAACGATACGTTTCCCACTGCAATGAATATTTCAGCGGCGATTGAAGTCACAAGCTTCCTTTTACCTAATTTAAAATATCTGGCTTCTGCGTTTGAACAATGTATAGAAGCGTTTGGTTCTATTGTGAAAATAGGTAGAACTCATCTGCAGGATGCTACTCCCTTAACCTTAGGTCAGGAATTCGGAGCGTTCGTGTGTATGGTACTGTTATAGTTAAATCAATTAGACTTCTTTTGTAATTTTCTAATACGTCTTATAGATTGAAAATGGAATTCGTCGAATTGAATTAGCATTACCGCAAATATTTACGTTAGCCCAAGGTGCTACAGCCGTTGGCACAGGTCTTAATACGTACAACGGATTCGCAGAATCATTTGCTGTATGTTGAAACTTCATTAGATATTTTTTTTTAAATAATCTGTTTATTATGAAAAAATGTTTAAATGAATATTTTCACAGGAACATGTCAGTCGTCTTACTTCATTACCTTTTCAAACCTCTCCAAATAAATTTGAGGCTTTGTCTAGTGTTGGAGGTATTACAGAACTTTCCGCGGCACTATCCACAACTGCAGCTGATTTTTTGAAAATCGCAAATGATATTAGGTAGTATAAATATAAAAGTCTCAGACGAAAAAATCAGCAATACGTTCTAGGCTCTTATCGTCTGGACCTCGTTGTGGATTGGGTGAATTAATACTTCCAGCAAACGAGCCAGGCTCAAGCATTATGCCAGGAAAAGTAAACCCAACACAATGCGAAGCTTTAGCCATGGTTTGTGTTGAGATTATTGGAAATCATACTGCAGTGACTGTATCATGTAAAACTTATAATATTTTTACATCATTTTCTATATAGTACTGTTATTTTTATTTAGGTAGTCATGGACACTTACAGTTAAACGTGTTCCGGCCAGTTATTATATATAATGTACTTCGTTCTATTAAATTGTTAGGAGATGCCGCCAAGTCTTTTGCCGAGAAATGCATTCGCAACATAAAACCTAACAAAGCTGTTATTCAAAAACACTTAGACAATTCTCTCATGTTAGTCACCGCCCTAACCCCTTTCCTGGGTTACGATAAGTGCAGTAAAATTTCCCAATACGCTCATGAACATAATCTAACTCTTGAAGAAGCCGCTGTTAAACTTGACTATATTACTTCAGAAATGTTTCACTCACTTGTAAAGCCTAGCGAAATGGTAAAGCCTAATCACTAAAATAGAATTTATTTATTGATTAAGAGAATAATCTTGATTTTATAACAATGTTAAAATTTCAGTCGTGCTTCAGTATATAGTTTTTTTTTGATTCCATGTCAATTTATCCCATGAGTTCAAAAGTATTTATTTCTTATAGTCTTTTGGTATATCATAGCGTTACTAACATATAACACCATCCCATTTTTTTAAAATGTTTATAAAAATCTTTCTATACGATTTGTACAATCCTAATCTTTATAATCAGTGGCGTGGCTGATTAAAAATTTTAAGAAAAGGAGACATACTTTAACCTTTAAAACATTTTTCTCATTAAAAAGAAATTATTATTTAAACACTGCTAAAGCTCTTGGCATTGTAATTAATATTTTCTTTTATGCATAAGAATTCTTGAAACTTAGAGTCTGTCTTATTAGGAGATGTCCTTTCCATTATAGAATGAATTAAAATTCTCCATTTTATCTTGAAGCGGAATAAGAAAATTATTTTTTTTTTTTTTTTAACTGATTCTAACAATGGAGAGCTCCAGCAGTTGTTCCGAAAACCCAGATACATATGACATTAGTCTTAATGAAGCGGAAACCTTTTTAAAAAGCTTAACCACGATCAGGCAACCAAATGCTTCCACTGATGGAAAAACAACTAATGGTGACATGATTCAAACTTTAGCACCAAATACTTTACAAGGATCTTTCGATATTGGTTTACCAAGCATCACATTAAGCAATACAAGAGATGATTTTTGCAGTAATAAATCGTATAAAAAACCTCGTGATAGCAATTTATGTAAACGGGAATCCGTTTGTAAAATTTTTAATATAGACACGGAGGAAATGCGTCATTCTTTGTGTAACACAAAGCAATATACTCGTAACTCATTTTCCCACTCGCAGCATTCTAGTATAAGGTTATTTACAAAAAAAATTTTCCCTTTTTTCTCTACATCAGAAAACCAACTAGTAAGATTTCCTTCATATAATTAATTTTATCTACAAAAAGTCAATGTACGTAGGACAAACAAACAATTGAAAATTTAGAAGCTTACGTTTTAAAATCCAAAAGACGATGCGGCAAAAAAGATATAAGTTACAAAGGACTGTTATGTGCTTCCTCTGATTTTAATAGCACTGTTACTATTAATATGAGCCCTGTAACAAAAAATTTTGATTCAAATCAGTTGGATTTCTTAGGAATATCTATGGTTCCAGTAAAAGATCAAAAAAAAAATCGCGAACAAATTAATAAAGATTATCGAAAGGTTTTTTAAAATAAATTTTGTTTTTTTGAAAAACAAAATTTCACCAGAATTTTTTTTAGAAATTTCCGTGGTTACATTCTACTATAACTTTATCCAAGCTCAGGTAACTACTCTGTAAAATGCTATGTGCTGCTTTTTTACATGAAACGTCGGTCAAAAATTCTATAAGCGCAACGCTTTTTAAATGTTGATTGTCAAAATTTTACACACTTTTTAAATATTTTTATTTTTCATAGAAATTTGAAGCACGATCTTTTTAATTTAATAGATAAAGTGTCAAATCTGGATCCATCTACCGTAGCTGCAGCATGGTTTTATTTTGAACAGTACATTTATTAGTGGCATCATATTTCTTTTTTAACAAAAAGTTTTTGTAAAAGGCTTCTTCTTAAACGAGTGGTGCATAAAGGAATTCGAAAAATCCTTGCTGCGGCTTGTTTATTATTATCATATAAATTTAACCAAGATTTGTTGGATAATCAACTTTCTGAATTGATCGTGGCTGTTCAAACGTTAGACCGTCAAGATAATTTAAAAGCTCAAGACATTTTTTCAATGGAATTTACCGTATTCGCTCTGATTGAATTTAACTTACAAGTGTTTTGTTGCTTATGTGTTTATGTTATTAGTTAACCCAAACACTGTTTCAGGTACCTTTTTCAAAAATTAAATCCCATTTGAACGAATATTTAACCAGTAAAGTACGCCCAATTTTTTCTTATATCCTCCATATGGTCCTATATTTATGTAGAATATATCTTTAGCAGACCAATATGGTGTTGCTGAAACTGAATTGTTGGCAGTGTCAAATTTTGAGATGTCACATGGCAATGCTTCACAGGCTTGTGGTAGTGACGTTGAAACGTAAATTAACCCGTAAGGTTTCACGAACTATTATATGAATAAAAAGATGTTTTTTTTACAAATTCTTAGTTTATTATAAGCTTGTGCTTCGTTATTCATGAAATAAATTTTGCATTAAAATTCAATTATATTAAAAAATAAATGGAAAAATTGTCATTTTTTTAATTTGTTTAAAAATAATAACTTATCACTACAATTTTGTTCGCTATCAAAATTAGAAAGCTAAACTTGAATTGCAGTGCTATATCAAAACCGTTCTATTCTAACAGATGTGTAATCTTTAAAAACATCTGCACTAAAATAACATTTTAATGCAGTAGTTTTTTTATGAAATCATGTCGTTAAAATTTTAAATTATTCTGAACTTTATAATTAAGTGATATCAAAAAAAAATTTTTCAAAAAGATTGGAAAATAATTAAATGTTTTCTTTGAATCTAGATATAAAATATGATCGTGTGAATGTGGTAATATTTTTAATGGATAAAAAAAGAACTTCCGATTTATCTCTCTATACACACATAAAATGAAATGATTTTTATCTATAGTAAACAATATTATTAATAATTTTTTGTATTTCATCATCAAAAATTTATTCGCTCAAGTAAAAATAATAATTTGTAATTTATATTCTCTACTGCAGGTTTAAAAAAAAAAAAATGTTACAGTGTGAAAAAAAGATAGTTGAGTACCATTTATAGAACGTAACCGTTTTAGCATGGATTTTTTTTTAAACCTCATTATTCCGATATACAATAGATATACTAAGGGAACAATGAGTAAAACAGCAGAATGGGGTGTTGCCGACGCGACGCATCAGTAGGACAAACCAAAGTGTAAACGGGTGCACAATGAGGCATCTTTTCAAAGCTCACATGTCGGCGTTATAACTTATTCTCAAAAAGAATACTCAATGAAACGAAGATTTTCGCCTGATACCGAAGCGACCCATTAATAGGACGAGCCGAAGGGTGAATTGTTACAACAACAGACCTTTTCATAGAAAACACGATTCAGCCTCACGACCTATACTAAAAAGGTACATTGAATTAAATGGGGCAGTTATGTCGTCATCGAAGCCACTCGTTAAGGGCATTTCATTTTATTTAATTTACCGACAAAGTTCAGGCAATTAACTAAGGCTCCTTCCAAAAAGAATTTCGCATATATGAAGTCTTGGGTGGCACAGCATCCATTTGACGTCTTGGATGGTCGACAGGGTCTTATAGTTATTGCTAGATAACTAAGCCAGGATTCAATTTAATTTGCTTGAACAAAAAACTCTTTAAATGTAATATTTTTGATGACCTACAGCTAAAGATATTTGAGAATTCTTTTTTAAGCTTCTTTTTTAATGAAAACTACATGTGTATTAGATAAATTGTGTACCGTGTATAAGTGTTTGTTGAAGCGTAAAGCGTTGAACTAAGGATATTATGTAGTGTAATCTTGAGGTTGTTTAAAAATACATTGATTTTTTTCTTTTATGACACAGAAAATCCCTAGCAGCGGAAACTACCTCTAGACCATGTTTTGCGCTCTTTCGTATTCCATGAAGCATTGTATTATTATTTGACAATTAAAGAAAGTTTCTCATAATCTGTACAATTTTCTTTATTTTTTGCTGCGCGAATCGAGTGGGAATGAGCGTAGCAGTGTTTCATAGACTAAGATGGCATTGTTGTTTGTTTAAAAAAATCTCAGGATGTTCAGTTTCTAGCGAGGTATACCTTCCTATGCTAGTTTCATTTCTGTGTTACGTTAGTAAAGTTTTTAAAAAGATTAAAAAAATTTGGTGAGAATTCCGTGAAAGCATTGCAGTGCGTGCGCTTGGACGACACTAGAAACAATTTGACTGCTTGTTGTTCAATGTTCGTCTAATGTTTTATATAAGCGTTTATGTTCGACATCTGCCAAGCCACCTACTCTATTAGACATTCCTTCTCTATCCATTATCATTTTATTTGTGGTAGTTCATTCGTTTGTTTTTAATATTTTTCAAGCATGTTTTCGTAGAGGCTTATGTTCAATATATTTCAGTAAATGAAATGCTTTTTCTAGGCTACATGGTTTCATGAAAAACTGTCAGATTGGTACTCTTGTGTGGTTTGGTTTCGTATACATTTTATATTTTTAATCGATTTTAGTTTCAAAAGTATACATTTCCGGCAAACGAGGTAAAACGAATAGTGTTGTTTTTCGGATCCATTTTCGAATGGGAGTACTTACAGGAAATCCGAGCACCATAAAACTTTAAAGGTACTGGAAGTGGTATTACCTTACTAGCAGTCTTGCAGTAATGTAACTTTTCTTCTGTGTTGTCCCGTTCTTTTCTCCAAAAATGGGAGTTTTCCAGAATTACACAAGCTGGTCTAAAATAGTGTTAGCGGAAAAGAAAATCTGTATCTGGAGTCTACATCATAAAAATCATCTGCAAGTCGCTTTCCAAATGCTTTCCGAGTAACACAGTTTTATTTTTATACTCTTCGCCTCTAAGATTTCGCTTGAAATTAGGTAGCTGACCCCATTTTCACGCTAGCTTCAACCATTCGCAACCGATTTTGGACATTCAGGTTTTTCAGTTGTTCTAAATAACACATGCAATGAAAAATGTCACTTCTATCTTGCGTAGTAATGGGTGTCAACGAATCAATATTTTATTAAAAAATTTAGAGAAGGAACCTATATCTTTGTAATTTAATATGTACGTGTTAAATGTAATGATCAGTTTTCACAGCTAGTATCCTGAATGGTATAGAACTCCTAGTTCCCGTTTAACATTGACTCCGTTAATGCAATCAAATAGTTTAACAACACGTCACGGTGATTGGTGCCAAATTCTAACGTACGTTGTCATGTCGACAGGGCAACACAAAGTTCAAATGATACTTATGTGGACGAAATTGATCGATGCACTTTCAATACGATTGCTGTTGAGAGAGGATCTATATTGGAAATAGAAGAGATGTTTTTAAAATTTTTAAAGAATTCTTTTCTTGGAATTTCGGGACTGATTCCATCTTTTGTCATGCGCATGCCAATGTATTTGGTTTGACGACGTTTCGTCATCTGAGAGTTTTGTCGTTTTCCATTAACTTCTACTATCCTATTCTATTTGAATTGTTAAAAATTTTTCTGTATCATTCTTCTCCCCCACTCTTTCAACCCTATCCTTTCGTTAGGTTTATGTGACGTTCTAACGTTTGACTCTTGTGGTAACGAAGAAAAGAGTCCTCAAGATAGAAAAACGCTTTTAGAATGATTTTTAAGATGACTGTGCACAATATTTCACTTACGCCTCGTCCTTCGTCATTAATGGCCGTGAAAAGCACCTAGAGTGATAAAATACCTCCTTAAGGTACTCTTGTATTGTTTATTTGAGTGTTTCTTTTTTCAATTGTCATTTTTTTAGAGAACGTAGTAATTGGACCATCATGCGGGCGATTGCTTGAATGTATTTATTCCAATACGTTGCACGGCACTGCGTTGCGGATTACCTTGGTAGTGTGTTAAATATCTTAACAACATCAAATAATGCAATACTTAAATGTTCTGCATTTTTTTAACCTCGTGTACTGCTAGATATGGGTGGAGAATCTATCTTTTTATGAACAATTTTTTCCTAAAAAATTGCTTTGAAATTACGCATGCTAACCCATTTTTCTTCCTAGATATATCAAACATTCGGTTGGCTATCATTTTCTTGAAAAAAAATTTCTTCCACAAATAGCAATGTTAACAGCGGCACTTCTAGCACTCTATTGTATAGTTGGTTTTTAATATCATTACAATGTATCCTGTTGTTATGATATAATACGTTAATTCGAAAAATTTGTTAAATTTTTTGCTGAAGTACGATATTGCTGCATTTCTGTATTGAAACGACTCGTACCTTCTATGGGTGTATCGATCAATGCGTTGGGCTTTTTCGTAAAGGAATATCATGAAATGGATGCAAAGGTTTATTTTTGACAAACGTGTTTCTGAGATTTTTGAGTTGGAGCGTTGACCATCAAACATTGTGCGGTTGAGATTGCCGTGTGTGCAGTTTAATCAGCGTCAGAGATTGGAGTTCATTACATTTGCATATGTTTGAATTACTTTTTCATCATTCACTCCAATAATTTGTGTTACAGTTCGTTATTCGCATAAATTGTTTATAATCTTTCAAGTGTCTTGATTCACGATTGGTTTTAAATGTAGCATTTTTTAGAATTGTTCTTTCAGCCATTTTAATCAAAATCGTCTTAAAATGATTCCAATTGTAACAATTACTAAAAGATGTTCTGTAGTGTTTTGCTTGAGTGTCTTAGTATTTTTTCTCAGCATTCTTATTTTTTTCTGCACTCTCCACGAAAGTTGATTCCTCATTTTGTTTGCGTGGTCCCCAAAGCACTTTGCGCCAGCAAATTGTATACCGCTATCTAAAGTCATCTTGTTTCGTGACAGTTCTTCCACTGATAACTGTAAATTGTTTCTAGTGGGTTCTTCATTCAGTTTTTCCCCACTGTACGTCAAGTGACTTTTTTCTAATACGGTTATAGTCGATAAATGGAACCTGGACACTTAATTGAGCTTGCACTTTGATAGGTTTTTCAAATCCTTGAATTTCGCGAAGTATTTTTCGCGTGACACTAAACTTTATGTCAGATCCTTTGGACATTATTGTCGTTTAGTGATTTATTTGTGTCTGATTACTGTGGGTAAACTTATTCTTTTGTAGCCAATTATTGAGTTTTTCTCAAATTGGTATATCACTTGGAAAGTTGAATTCTCGGACAATAATGCAATTCATCTATTCTGATGTTTTATTCCTTAGATATTCTAAAAATTCATTTAATTATACTGGGTCACAGCTAGTTTTAGACGTTATTTAGACAGAAATGAAATGTAATATACCATCTGATTGGCATTGAGCCATGCTCCAGTTACCTTTTTTGGTTTCTTGGCGTTTAGTTTTTCTATTGTCTGAACATTACTCCAGCATAAAAAAAAACTGATCCTCTTATTTTTTGCTTAACTGGTGATGCTTTTGTAAAACTAAGGTGAGTGGTGAGGGGTGGCTTCTTTAGATAAACAACTTCCGTTATAAAGCATACACTTGTATATCTAGATTGCATCAATTCATTTAAAAGTATAAATAATGTTGAGTTTACTTTACGAGCAAAAGTAATAGCTATTTTAAAGTCCGTGTACGATTTTGTTTTTTAAGTTAGTTCATTAGTATATTGCAACGTTGTATGTTCCTCTCGTTTTCTGTGCATTTTCAACTTTTTATACCTTTCTCTGACAGTATAACAAATTGTTGACAATGGCAGCTTGAGGGATACTGGTGTTTGTTGCTTATTTCGGGTAGAGTATAAATGATTTCTTCCTTAAGGACGTTTCTTACCTCAATTAGATCAATGTTTTGGTGACGTTGATCGGCTTCAGAGTGCAAGCGCCGTTCGCTTTAGACTTCACGTAACATATTCCCTCTAGGTGTGCGCTTTCTAGATTGCGGCCTTTGCACTAAAACGGTAGCTTTATTGCTTTGTTTTTTCTGTACCATAGGTGGACAGTAGTTACCATTGTCGCCAAGGCAAAGCGTGTAAGGACCATGCCGTTTTTCCAGTTTCGTGACTTGTGCATTGTTACCACGGAGTGGGTTTGGATAAGGTTTTAATTGCTTGTTAAACCAGTCGTCCCTAGTTTGTCCACCTTAATTAGCCGTATACTATAAAAATCAAAAGGTACGTTACAGACTTGCGCCACGTCGAGGTCATGAAATCACCCCGCAGGTGATGTGTAAATTGTTACAGCATGAAAAGTCTTTTTAAACATCCCATTTCGGATTCACACCTTATTCACAAAAAGGAACCTTCAATGACACAGAAAGTTTTCCTTTCTAAAAAATTCTTCCGGAGCATAACTTCATTTTTTTAATAATATTATCCATTTTCTTGATAGGCTATAAACCAGTTTCCGAAAAAACAAATTTTTGTTTTGCTTTTTTTAATTTTTGAAATGTCGCTCGTAACTTTACTGAGTTACTACAACAAATAGTATATCAGAGCGGACTACACTTATTCTTTAGATATTTAGACGAATTCAAGTTGCGACAAGAACACTTAACAAGATCTGGTCACGGTCGAATGTTTCAGTAAAACACGCTTAATGGAGTGAATACAAAATATGGTAAAGAACATCAAAATATAAATCCATGATGTATAAAGCTTAGCATGTAATTCAAAAAATTTTAAAACTAGAAAAAAATATCACAAAAAATTGTTTGAATATTAAAAATTAAACAAATAACAAAGTTTGGAATGTTGAATCATGTTTAATCAAAAGAATTGTATTGCAATTTTTTATACATGCACTAGACACTACGGATAAATAAACACTAATAAAATTTTTAAAACGTTGTCGTGTTAGTCTTAAAGCATGTTATTTTTTTCCAAAAGAAAGTCGCTATGTATTCTATCTAAGCCTTGTTGTAGTTTTTTTGAAAATACAGCTCCTAGTTGTCTTACAACATCAAAACCAATATTTTCAACAAACGTTCTAATTGATTTATCTATTTCAGCTGTTGAAAATTCCGTTCTATAGATTGACGCACAAAACGCCACGAGTTTCGGTACGTTTGCATTATTTGGGCCTAGAATTTGTGGATTCCCCTATTAAAAGAAAAATCAGGTTTATAATTTGAGATATCTATAGAACCTACTTTCAACATTAAATCAACGCACTCTTTATGAGTACGTCTTCCTTCTTCTTCATCAACTTTTAATGGAAGATTATTTATCCAATACCCTAAATACTCCTCAGCTTTTGGACCCAAATTAATCCCGTGATATAAAACTAAAGCTCCGATAGCTGCAACTACGTTATCACGGGAAGATGCATGTAATCCTTTATTTGAAACAGGTTCGTTCAAAACGACAACTAAATTAGAAGCCGCGCGCTGGATTAACTCAACAGGAAACTGGGTACAGTGAGCTGCCTATAATAAATAAAGAACGCATTAAGAGTGTCATCACCAAAATCAGACATTCTAGTATTGTTTTATGAATGACCTGAATGATACCGTAGGCTGCAGCTTGACGAACACCAGGCTCTTTATCTAATACCATCTCTATTAAGCGTTCAGCGAAACATGGCCATAAGGCAGCTCCATTATCCTAAATATCACATCTTATAAGATTCTTTACTATAAGAAATCAATTTTACTTTTAGATGTTCTAGAACATCGTCACAAACATATAACGCTAACGCACGATCGTCTTTACTACAATTTTGATGAATAAATGTCGTTATGAACTCCTGGCAAAGTGCAGCACAATATTGCATGAACTGTTGTGGAGTAGTCTTCATAAGTGCAGCAATGATTTCTAATAATGTGGATCTGAAGTTTTGTTCATAACACTCATCCTCTTCTAAACGAATGAGATCTTCTTCATCGTAATCTGGATCCTGTTTCTGTATTGCAATCTGTGCTCGACGTTGATTCGACTCCTTCATAAGCATAAAAGTTTGATTTGAAACTAACGTAACTTGGTTATCTGTTAATACATTCCCTCCTGCATTGCACAAGCATGTAGCTAATCCACTTGCTTCGGTAACAAGTAAATCTAGATTTGGTTCATTAATGATGGTTTGTTCATTCGACCTTAAATTATTAAAAACTTGTTCAACAATTTCTGTTACCCAAGACCTTAAAACGTTGGAATCCAACTCTAATGCTTTTGATACTTTCAGTAGTTCAGCGATACAATCAAACAGAGGACGTTTCACAGTTTCATTTAAACGCATTTTTAATAAAGGTAAAAGCGTTTGTGCTACTTGGAGTACATAGTCTTTCATATGACTGGATAAAACTTCAAATAACGTGAACAAAAGATCTAGTGAACTAAAAAAGGAAATAGTTACGTCATTATTATTGTTTGTATATTTTACTGAATCATGTCCTGAATAGCACTCGTTTTCAAACCAGAGCAATCTCCTTTAGCAATACTTGCAAGTGTCATATCCTGTAACACGTGCATTGTATAAATGTAGGAAAATAAAAAGAAATTTGTATATCAGAGAACGTACATCATTTTCTTCGTTCATTTCATGAGTGGAATTCAATGTTACCATTAATGATTTCAGAAGCTTTGGCATCAAATGTTGAACATATGGAACAAAACTTTCTTTCATTGTACGACAAATACGACGGAACGCATCACTCATATACTCATCTACAACCTCATCAGCATCAACACCTTGAGCACTCATTTCAAGAAGACATTTGACCACAGCATGACCGTCCATTTCAAAAGCTTCTCTCCCGACAGAAAAACCGATAATACTGGCACATTCAACCGCTCTTCCACGCAGACCATACTCTTCTTCTTTTGTTGCCGTTCTGTTAAAAAATAATAATTAAACAACTAAAATTTCACAAAAAATCTAAGAACACTAACAATAAAATTTCTTTTGTAGCAGGCATCACAATATTATAATACTTGAGAAAATTTTTCTCTAATACTCCAGCCACCACGGCAAGACAAGTAAGACTTTGTTCACGTAATTTTAAATCTAGTTGATTAAAGTATATAAATATTTTCAAAAAGAAATAATTTTGTTACTTTTATCAGGCGCAATTCTTTCAAATAACATTTGCATAAGAGCATCGGCATACGGTAATAAATCTGATTTATTGACTTCTTCATTAAAATTAATCAAAGCTGAAATAGCGTGGGATTGAACTTTTAATGATTGATCATCAACAGTGGCAATAAGAGCTGGTAGAACTTCTGCAGCATAAGTATTTTGAAAATGAGGTTGATGATCTGTAGCTATTTGACCAATAGCTTGGCATGCTGCGAAACGAACGTAATGATGGCTATGCTTCAATTGCTGTTAAAAAAAGTAAGCATTACAAAAAAAAAATATTTTTTCTCTAGTCTATAAATGCTGCTTTACTTTTCAACAACGTTAATAAAAAAATAATTAAACTCGTAAAAAAATTTACATACTGTTAATAACATTTGAGTAATTTCCTTTAAATGATTATCCAACTCATCCTCAGGCAAATATTCTGCTGTTTGAGAAATGGCCATAATAGCTACTAATTTATAGTGCCATTCTTCCTTGCGTAAGTAAATAGACACAAAATGAAAAATAACATTCATAACATTTTCTCCCCCAAGAGCGGCGGTCAAACGATCTAAACCTGACTCTCCTACATCGTAATTACGTGTTTCCTCAATAGACGATTCGTTATCGTCACCAACAATCCAGTTAATATCATTCTCAACAGTTAGCATTAATTCCATCAACATGCTAACTACCTTCATTACGAAATTAGGAATTTTTAGACACATTAATGGTTTATTTTCAGCTATCGATAAAAGAACTTCTACAATCATTTGTTTAAGTTCTTCATCGTTTGAGCTGGCATGAGCTGTCAAAACATCAAGCATGTTTGACATATATGGCTTAAAAAAGCTGGCATCTACATCAGCAATAACAACAAAAGCAGACAAATAATCTTCTGGATAATCCATTGATACATTTTCAGAAAGAGATAAGCCTTTCAAAAAATCGGGAATTGAATCTTGAAATCTTTTCCAAATTTTTTTCGGTTCACTCAGAACAACCGCTGACACAAAACATAGCGCTTGATAGCGTACAGAAAAGCTTGGTGACTTTGCACACACGGATATTATTCGGTGCAGTCCAGTTATATTCTTTTGAATAACTGTTGATACATAAGGAACCAACTCGGCTAGAACTTTTAAAGCGCGTTCCTGAGCATCAACGTTATCACTTTCTATCATCGAAATGAGTTTAGGATTCAACTCAGGCCAATCTCCAGTTGAGGCTAACCGTCCACCAAAAACCGAAATAGTCACGCATACCGAATTTTTTACTCTAGAATCAGAATCATTTTCGAAAATTTGCAAAAGATAAGATCGTAACATGATTTTTGTTTGGGGGCTTAAACGATCCCATTCAGTACTAGACTTTCCTGTCAAGTAACTACGAAACATAGTACGTATGGACGTGATCGCTTGATTTCGCAATTCAGGATCTTGATGTTCTTTCATTATTCTTAAAAGACCAATCAACAATTCTTCAAAATGTGTTTCTTTATACGTGTTGAAGCCGGCTTCAGCATTTTGTCTAAGATTATTATCCTGGGATGAGAAACATTCTAATATTTTACACAGTTGACTATAATCGATCGTTGTCATTGTAGAATACGCGTGGTACTAAACGAAAAAAATTGAGGATAGAGCCAACGTTGCCGTAAACCTGAGGCGTTAGGCCTGTTTCCGTAACAGATCTGCAATCGATCCAGAAATTTTGACACAAAAACTGCTTTGTTGGGACAGTATGGCCTTCCTTTGCTAGTTTAAAACGAAAAAGGGAACTAATATTGCTAAGTTTTTAAACACATTAGTTTATTTAAAATCAAGCGTATGTTGATAGAAAAAAAAATTGTTTCAGACACAATGTAATTAAAAATAACAAATGGAAAAGGAAAGTAGTACATAGTTGCATGTGCTACAATTTTTTTATTTGTAATTAAACTTATTTTTTTCTGGAAAAGTGCATTCTGTGTGAGCACGAAAAACCTTATGTATGGTATAAAATTTCTTTGAAGGTCATAGTATTCTCTGACATGTTTTATTTTCTCCAAGCTTCCCAGCTGTTGCCTGCAAAATGTCACAGATTTCTTTGTAAAAAACATGTTACGAGCAAAAAATTAAAGTACTTATATATAAAAATGTCCATAGTTTTTTTAAATAAAACACCATTGATTTTTTTTGTTCAACCACCCGAAACACTGTAGAGAAGATAGTACATATATGCACTTAATCAATATAAAGTTTGGAAAAGTAGAAAGACAACTACTTGCATAAATTGATTATAAAAACAAGGAGTAAATGAATCCTAACTATTCGTCTCAAAACAACATTCATTTATCTCGTGATGCAAAAGATACCAATAGGAACTCAAATAAAATCAGCTATCCACACAATATTACTGGGTTTCAAAACCCTACGAATCATCAAAACACTAGTACTTTACAAAGTTCTAATCCTCTTAAGAATCCTAAGACTTTTCAAAATCCTCGTACATTACAAAATTCTACCATGTTTGAAAGTTCGACGAATTTTCGAAACCCTAGTAACTTACGCCACCCTGCTAGCTTCGAAATTACAGCAAAGTGTAGCAACGACACAAGTTTTCCAAATGCTTTCAGTGGTTCCAATCCTCTCAACAAACCTTTTACAAACCCTTATACGATAAATCGTCCTACTGTTCCAGCCAGTCTACGAGTAAATAATCCTGAACTAACACCGTCACACTTGCTTTCAAAGCATCCATCCGCCAGCTACCCAGACAAGAAAGTTGAGCAATCTTTACACGGTGATATTGCACAATGCGGAACGATCCTACAAGGAAGCGTGGGTAGCCAAATTTGGGCAGATAAAACTTTGCAAACTTTTGAGAATAGATCGGATCACTCTCAGAGAGAACACAATGATGACGAAGAAGAGGAAGAGGAGAAGGATTTACCTTTTCTTGAAGGTAGTGTTGTGTGGAATCAACATCTCTCATTTTAGTTCAATAGAGCTTGGAATTCATCCTGAAAATGTTTGGGAGAAAACTAAATCAGTTCTTTTATTTCGCAAGTCATTCTTACTTTTTCTTCTTTTTCTAACTTAATAAAATTATCTTTGTAGAATTGATCAAAGTCTTCTCCAAGATGTCGATATGTGTGGCCCTGTATTTATTGCAGCGTGTTTGTGTTGTTGTTCTCTTTTGGTGTGTAGTACACTTTTTTGACATGCTCCTTTTTTTTTTAATACTAAACTACCATTTTTTTTTAAATCCAGGCGGGTAAAATAAACTTTGAATACATTTACGGTTTGAATGTCACTGGTTCAATCGGTGTATTTCTTCTTCTTAATCTGATGAGTCAGGTAATCTAAACTTTTTTTTTTTTAAATCCATTTTAATTACGGGTTTATTCTACCTAGAAACAAAGTATAAGTCTTTATAGTACTATTAGTGTTTTGGGTTACGGATTATTCCCTGTCGTTATTCTGTCGTGCATTGCACTATTTTTTCCATTAAGGTATTGTTTAATTTGTTGTCACTTGCTAAATATTTTTTTTTCTTAAGGTGCTTGATGGGCGCGATTTTATCCATTTTATGCGTCGTTTGGTGCACTGCAACAGCTTCCCGATTTTTTGAAACTGTAAGTGGTTCACATATCTCTTTATATCTCTACTAGTTTTCTCGTTAAAAATAAAACATTTGCTAGGCACTGGAAATGACTCACCAAAGATTTTTAGTTGCGTACCCCATTTCTTTACTGTACGGCTCCTTTGTACTTCTTACAGTGTTTTGAAAAAAAAAAGTAAGTTTTTTATTTTTCATGTAAACATAATTCTTTCTTGTTTTCTATATTCGCTTTCGATGTAACTTTCTTCCGAATTGTTTTTTAAAAGTATTGTTTTAGAAAAATAAACAATTCCATAATATTTTTAAAAACATTATTTATCCTGGGTGCTTTTCGTTTGTTGACAAAAAATTTAGTCAAACGTTGTGTGGTTTAAAAATTTTCTTATTCAAATTATTTAAAAGAATCAGAACATTCTCACCATGACAATACAATGCGATTTGCTTGCTATTCACATAACGATCAAAAGAAGGCTTGTTTTTTTTTTATCACAGAACCGGAAAAAACTATTAAGAACTGTAGCTCCTGTTATAGCTCACAGGTCTTGGACCAAACGCGTATGCGTTGTACTCCCTAGTACACAAATGGACATGAAAAACTTTAAAAAAACATCAAAGTACCCCATCTGGAAAAATAGTGAGTTTAATATGTGTAACTGGCTTTTTCTCATAAGGAAACGATGGTTTTAAAGCGATTATTCCGCATGAATCATTCGAAGTTGAGGCATTGTGAAAAGAAGGTGTGTGGAATGTTTCTTGTAAGTACAGGTAATGATTTCGATTAGGTTTCACAGTTGTTGGTAAAAGCTAACAAGATAAAACATCACTTTATAAGGATTTTATTAAGACAAAAAGAAGGAAAAAAAGAAAACACGTACAAGTTTTTCCCAAAGACCTCCATTCGTTCTATCTGTTACTAAAAGTTGTTGTTGCGCTTGTATATCGTGTAAATCAACATGAGAAGATATATTTGCTGTCTAAAAAATAGTAGACCATACTTTACGTCAGTAAACCATTTTTTTTCTTCTTACCTCTATTTCTATCTTGTTAGGCGCATTTCCAATAAAATATGATGTATCAATTTCAATATACGCTATACTTTGGACTATTATAAGAAATATAAGTAAAAACAATCAAAATAAATTTTAAAATACTTTTCATTCCAAGTTTTATAATGACCCAATGTTCACCGACCAAATTCAAAGGATCTCCTGACATTGAATCTTGCTCAATATACGGATAGCGTCCTGGATTTCTATTTACAAAGCCCCATTAATGTCATTTAAAAAAAAAAAACATTGAAGATTTTCTCTTGTAAATTATTGACCTTGCTGTTAGCCATCCATCCGCCATACATTTCGGAACGGACGGATAAAGTAATTTTTTACTAATTCCTCGACTTTCGTTACTACAACCTATGACAACCGCTCTAAAACAATAAAAAAAGCGTTAAAGCAAGGTTTACAATAATGCACAAAGTCTACCCATTTAGTACACATGCGACATTGATCGTTTTCCCCAAATTGAATTCGTTGCATGCAACTCCGTACACTCTTATTCGAGCAATCCCGCCATCAGGAAACAAATTTAATCTTAAATGGGTCACAACAGGAAACAAATTTTTTTGATTTGTTTCTATAAAAAATTTGGATGCTTCACTATGTTCAGAACTAGAAAGAGGCATCCTACATTGCATGATTTAACACATATAGATAGCACAGTTTACTTTTGTACGTTATCTATAGAATGTTTAAAATTTACATGGAAACGATATCATTCCACTGTGTTGAATTCTCTAATTTTTTTTCCTTTAATAGATTGTTCATCTCTGATTCTAATTGAAGATTTTCTAATTCATTGACAATTTGGGGATCATACGATGCTAAACCCTTTTTTTGAAGATGTTCTCGAATATCTACAAGTAGCAAATTTTTTTCTATTTCGTATTTAAAACGTATTTAGCAAAATAGACCATTTTCTAATTTTGAGCAATTCGCCGCTTCCACTGAAATGTAAGGTGCACAGTCATCTCCCAGATAACGTGTATTGATTTCAATTCCATATATTCGACCTATTAATTTTAGTAAGGCAACATGAAGAACTTTTCAAAAGTTTACCTGGAGTTCCTAATTGAATTAAACACCAATTGTGCCCAGTTGTTTTTTTTCGACGTGTTTCCCAACCATCCACATTTTCCTAACACGAAAAGTTATCATCAGAGCGCATGAATAACAACAACAAAGGCATACAAAAGGCTCTCTTTTTTGAGGAAGAGTACTTTTTAAAATATTTTTTACAGGAGAGAAAAAATCATCAGTACAATAAATAATATTTCCATTAAAATCCTCTGAAGCAAGGTCTAGGAAACAAATCAATGTAAACTAGAAAATAACACATTTTTTCTTTCTATGACCATTTAAGCGTGTGAAATATGGAGTCGTGGAAAGACCTGGATTTAACATGTCAAAAGACGCTCTTGTTGACAAGTTGGAAGTTTGAGGTGAAAATAATATATTTTTCCTTATGGCACTCTTGTTGGGTAAAAATGGTAAAGAATTTTTTTTTTTTAACAAGAGTTTCTTTAAAGGAAGCGAAAGTCGAGGTGCACGTAATTTGGGCAAAAAAGAATGAACCCATTGTTTTTTGAGAAAATCTAAAGAGGAAAAAATTGAATCGCTTGAACAAAAAGACGTGAATTCATTTGGTGAAAATGAAGATGATTCGGGGCGCCAAAATAAAGAAAACGTTCGTTTTTTTTTACTTGGAGTATCGGAAGCACCCACTGATTCTTCATTTGTGATACTTTTTTCCAAATGTGGACGTTTTTTTACTATAGCTTGATTATCCATCAAGTTTGTATCATCTCGATCGAAAGTTTCCTTTTCTATTGAATTACACTGATGAACATTCACAAAACAAGAATCTTCTTGTTCATAATTAAATGAATGACATTTTGATGATTCTTCGTTCACATAAGTGATTGGTGTGGTTATTGTTGACTTGAACGTTGGTTGAGAAGTTCTTTCCATATTCAATGAAGACTTTTGCGCTACACAAGGAGAAGGTATCGCTTCACGGAAAACGGAGCTAGCCAAATTTTGTTGGTGTGTGTTACGGCGACGACGATCAACGCGCGGTGTTGTTGTTTTTTGATGACCACCCATTTTTAACTAGAATTCAAACGACAAGACAATATGAGACAAGAATAAACTGAAGTACTATTTGTATGTGGTCTTTTACTACGAAGAATTAACAACTCCATGCTAACAACTGACAGGCTGTAGCCGGGTGTTAAGCCTGTACCTGTTATTTTTTATATAGAAATCCGATAACTATTTACGAAAAAAAACTCGCGTCTTATTTACGGCTTTAACTTAATTTTTTTTAATTGAAAAAGTAACACATAATTAATGTTTTTTTTTTAAGTATTTCTTATTTTGTCGAATTAAAATTAAGTTTTGAATTTGCCTTCAAACACAAAATATAATTTAATTTTTTGGGGTTTAATTGTACTTCATTTAGAGAAATAAATTTGATACTTTACAAAACTGTGAAAATTACTTTATGAAAAATTACAAACAGCACGAATAATGTCCTAAGAAACGTTTATAAGACTTGTCTTTTATCATAAAAAACTTACAAGTATACCAAGAAGCTCGCGTAACATTTGATGTTGCGATATATCTATATCTAATTTACTACTTATACTTTGAAGTGCTTGTAAAACACGACGATCCGTTGTAGTATAAAGCCATGGATTTTCAGCTACCAATGAATATCTTGGTATTTTATGATATTCAAAAAAAAAAATAAACCACTTACTTAATAAAACATGAGTAAACTCTAAAAGTAAAGGCATTGCTTGAATTTCACGACATAATTCCCGATGAACAAAAGTTAAAAGAGGTAAAATACTATCCTCGTCTCTTCCTCTTACAGCAACATGTAATGAATTTTGTTCAATAAAAGCTTCAATTAATGTTATAGTCGCCACCGAACTAAAGAAAAAAATATTTAAGTTGGTTTTTTTTCAAAAACGTTCACCTTTGTCGTATAGCTTCATCTAAAGATTTTTGTTGATAAAATCCTTGAATAAGACGATCTAACCAACAACTTCTTTTACCAACAACCGTTTCCACCTAACCAATAAAAATATATCTTTTATTACGAAAATATTTCTTCCTAAAATAATTCAAACTGAAGGTTTTTTTATTTTTTCCATTAAAAAATAAAATGTTACGTAGGTTTCTTGATGACGTTTTCTTTGATAACACAACATACCACTTTATCAGTTGTATCTTGTTGATGATTTTCGTTTAGAACCGAAAGTGAAGATGATTTGTTTAAAAAAGAAGGGATCCTTGAATTGAGGTCTGAAGATTGTGTTTTTGGAGTCAGTCTTTTTTTTATTATATAATCTCCATTTCTTCAAATGAAATTTTAAAAATACATAAAAAGAAAGAGCATGTTTTACTAGCAACGTAACACATTGTTTTATTCTGTTACCAATGACTTACATGAACCCAATGCCCAACCATTCTGTCAAATTCTTGTCACGGGTTAACGATAAACTTGTAACTGGTTGATCATACACCGTTGAATGAAGAAGATGAAAAGTCAAAGGGCAATAGAATTTGACGGTATGATCAAGAGAACCACTCACAATATAAGATCCATCAGTAGAAATATCTAGAGCTACAAGAAAAAAAATAGTAAGCAAATTTTTCAAAAGGTATAATTGAGTAGTAGGCCAGATTGCGTACTCGTGACAGTCTTCATATGAGATTTGATCGAATGGGCAAGTGAACCACAACTTACTTTCCAAACTTTCATTTCAGGTCCACCAGCACTGATTAAAAAAGTGTTATTTTTAAATAAAAGTAACGCTTCGACAGGATAACTATGATGAAAAGTTGCCATAATGTTGTAAGAAGGATAATGTATGTCAAGCGGGTTTGTTTCTTGTTTCTTTTTTTTTGACAAAGCCTCAAGATTGAAACTCCAAACTTTCACATAACCATCATAACTTCCGGAAATAAAGATATCCGTGGTTGCGCCTGAGGAAGGCATTTGTTTTAAACAACGAATAATATCTGTATGCGCATCATCAATTTTGATCACACAAGATCCATCTGTAACATCCCATAATCTTAACGTCTTGAAAAAAAATCGATAATGAAATAGAGACTATGAACCGAAACAACAGGTTTTTTTTTTACCGCGTCATCACCTCCTGTCATAACATAAGATGAATGGCTTTTAGAAAAAACGCAACATTGAACAGATCTGATTTAATCATAAAATTAGAAATTTGTGTATCAAATCAAAAGAGTACCCAACATGACCCAAAAATCGTCGAAGAAGTGTACAACCATTCGTTTCAAAAATATGCGTGGCTCCACTATCATCTCCCGCCGCAATAAGTTTTTCGTCTTGAATTCATTTTTTAAAAAAAAAGCTTAAAAAAAATATATAAGACGTGTTTCAGTATGATTACCTTGTCTTAGTGAAATGCTTCGAACAAAATTTTTAAAACGTGTATAATTTTTACATTTTATAGCGTGAGTTTTGGACTTTTTATTTTTCCCTTCTTTGTTCTCTTTTAAACGCAAAAAATCAATACGTGTTGAGCCAAGGACTAAAAATCCTAAGCCATTGGAATAAAGAAGAGGTGAAAAACATGTATGCACTATTGAAGAACCAAAATATCCTGTCACAGCAATCTAGAACAAAATATATTTATCTAATGTCAAAAAATTTGTTAAGATTTAATTTAGTTTACTTTGAATTTTTTCCATGCCGCTTCCTTCTCCAAATTAACATATTCTTCTTTTTCAAGTTTTCTTTTTTTCTGATTACCTTCCACATTTAATGGTATATATTTGTTTTTAGAATACGCGTTCAAAACAAAACATGTAGCCATTAGTTTGAAATCCGTAGTCAGGGTAATCTAGCTTTTAAAGAATTCTTTGATCCATTTAAATAATTCTTTTATCAGGTATTGTGCCTTCTTCCCCTTTTTGAACGGCTCTTTTTCACGCGCTGTTTTTTGCTTTTACAAAACAAAAACTAACCGTTTTTTAAACCTTATACTATGATGTGTTTTTTGTTTTTCTTTGAAAAGAGCATTGAAAAGTTATTTTTGATTCTGTCGTTTCTTTCTTCTATTCTTTAACTTTTTTTTTTGGTGTTGTTTTTTCATTAGTAACGCTTTTTAATTGTTAAAGAAAAAAATTTCATTCAAAACATTGCTTCCTTAAATTCCATTTAAGTTTAATAAGATAGTTTTTAATACTCGAAAAACGAATGCCATTAAAAATGACTATCATTGTACAGTTTTTTGTCTACTGATTACAAATATATATTCTTACTAAGATTTGTTTTTAATAAATAATTTTACTTTTTTTTCCTCTCTTTTTTTATACTACAAATAGTAGTAGTAGTAGTAGAATGACAAGGAGGGAAAATTTCCACAAAACATGAACTAGAAATTACATTTACTTATTTAACAAGAGAATGAAAAAAAAATTAACATTTATACAGCCTGTATTAAATGCTTTTAATCCTTGAAAAAAATAAGAGGATTTTTTGATGCCATTTTGCTTTTAAACGTGAGGAATTTGATAAAAATTGAAGCGAGAAACATTGAAACAAACTTCTTTGTACATTTTTTTAAAATGAAGAATAAAAGATACATTTTTTTTATGCAATTAATATGCGCATTTTACGCAAGAAGTCCAACTGGAAGGCAACGGCACCTCATAAGGATCAGGAGACAACATATATTTTGGATTCGCAAACTTTCCGAAAGATGTCTTTGTTACATCAATTTTACGAAAATTATTAATTGATTTAGTATACTGTTTAATCTCACAACGATTAGATCCCACCGATTTCATAGGGACATTAAATAACACCTTTTCTTTAGAATAATTAAAGTGAGGCGGCGGGTAGTGCTCAGAAGCATGAAAAAAAGATGACTTTTGAAAATCACTGGGTGATTGGTTAAGCTTGACTTGATCAACTGTAAGCCATTTTGTTTTATTTTTGAGCGTCGATTTCTTCGAAAAACAACAAGTTGAAAACGTCGGACCCGTAACATCCGTTTCTAATGAAAAATTTAAAAAAATAAACCCAAGTTTTTCAAGATCGTACCTATTACGTTTTTTTTTTTTATTCCAGAAACGTTTGGATTTATTAGTTGAACTATTGGAATCGTATGAACTCATTGTAGTGTCTTTTTCTTTGTATAAATTATGGTCGAACATATGCACTAAAGTCAATAAGGAAGTGCTGACTTCATGCTCACCCTTTGGTACGATAGAATTTAAGCGAAAATCATCTTGACCGTAATGAAAATTTCTACCCATTTGAATACTTAACATTTTTTCTACACAACTTTAATAATTTGCAATGATTTTTTTAATCACTATAACAGGAAAAAATTATTTGTCAAATACGGCACCACATAATAAAATTAAAGCTTTTTAGAAACAAACAAACAAACAACAGGAAAAGTTGTTCTATAATAATGTTAAAGCGTTCAATTAAAAGTAAAACATGTTACAAACGGAACGAAATTTTTTTTTGCTTCAATTGAATAGTTCAATGGCACTAATAGCTCCAATTTGACTTTAGAAAACCATGGTTTTTAACTACGAATAATAAAAAAGATGAGACGCATAACAATCTATTACAAATAAACAAAAAAATTAAAGTCAAAAGAATAAAAAAAAAACGTTCTGATTTATTTTAATAAAAATACAAAGTATAAATTGGTTTACTTTTCATGATTACAAAAACAAAAAAAAAGTAAAACTGTTAAATCTACATACTCTAAAGTGTCAAACTTTCGTGCATGACTGATACAACTCTATGTTTGTCTTTAAGCAGAACCACGCTTCTCTTTTAAAAAAACATCAATCAATTTAAAACAATTGTTTGAATTTTAAATTTCAATATATTGATTTTTTTCTCTAAGAATTTGTAATACAACGGCTTCTTTAAATAATTATATTTTTTCCAGAGATAATGAAAAACTGGAACTCTTTTTAACTTGGACGTTTTGCATGTAATATGACAATAAACGTTATCACAAAAAAAAGAAACGAAAAAAATATATTTATTTTGAAAACACTATTTAACCAAAAATGTTTGTATAAAAAATTCGAGTCATGACAATTTTCTAAAAACTTCAAATAGATTGCAATAAAAATTTTAGCATTTCGTCTACATATTATGTTTTCGAATTTTTGCTAACGTAAACGTAAAAATTCATTACAAAAAGCACGCAATAAAAGATATTAGTGGCAAAGCTAATCCTTTCAATAGACCCAGCAAATTTCAAACATTTCCTTATATATTAAAAAAAAAAAATTTTTTAAACGTTTTAGAAATAAGAAAACTATTCATTTGAATCATTTGTTGTTCCCGTCACCTTAACACCTACAGCCTCAGGTATAACGTGAAGATGAGTAGCTTGCTTTTCATTTGGTGAAGAAGATTTCGAATTAGCTACAAGAAGAGGTAAGTGTGACGATTCAATTGTATCACTTTTTTCATCTTTCGTTTGACATTGTGCAGAAAAAGCATTTTTAGTTGTATCACTCGGTAAAACTGATGTTCCCGATTGTTGTGTTGATCCAATTGTATTCAGAGATGCTGAAACCCCGGAATGAGTTGAAGCCACTTTCATATGTTGTAAAGTACCGGCCGGATACATAGGTTCTCTTAAATAAGGATGTTTCAATGCTTCTTCGGGCGTTAAGCGTTTTGTTGGATCCAACATTAAACACTTTTCCAAAAGATCTGCAAATTGTCTTAATTTAGATCTTAAAGCTGTTGCTTTAGCAGTAGGGCCTGAAGCAAACGTTTTATTTAACATGTTTTTTTTTTTAATTTTAATCACCTATTGATTGCGGAATACTGTCTAATAACGTATCAAGTAGAATGCGCGATGGACGACAGTCACGAATAGAACGAACAATTTCCTAATGATATGTTTGGTTTATAAACCGTTTGAAAAACAAGATGAATTATTAAAGTACTTTTTTTGTGAAGGCATCACGATCCGTCCAGAGCAAATTAAAACTTTCATCAAAATGTGGACTTGATAATTGCCCAGATCGTATTAGCCTATTAGGTATCCGACCTTTTACTTCAGTAAAAAGTTTAAGCATATCGTTATTAGAAATTCCCTAAAGTACAAATTTGTATTTCTTGATTGTTTATTTAAAATTTAAAAAAAAATTACGGAGCTTACGGGAAACAACACTTGTCCAGTTGCTATCTCAAATAAAGTACAAGCAGCGCTCCAAACATCAATAGAATAATCATAACGACAACCAAGGATAATTTCTGGAGCACGATAAAAACGCGACACCAAGTAAGATGTTACTTCATTATCGGAAACGTCACTGGCACTTCCAAGATCACATATTTTTAAAATAGAAAATTTTTCGTTCAATAGAATATTATCAGGTTTCACTAAACGAAAATGTGCAAGATGACGAAGAATCACATTCGCTTCACTTACAATCAGCATGAAGAATTCCATTCTTTTTTAAATGTCTTAAACCTATGAAAAGTTGTTTTGTATAAGAATGCACAGCATGGGGGTTCAGTCCTCGACCAGTTAACCCATATTTCTTCAAAGCAACTCTCAAATTGCCCCACATCCATTCAAAAGCTAAGCAAACATGGCCCTTATAATCAAAGGTTCGATACAAACGCACAATATGACGTTTATCTTCTTTGTCTGCTGCATTTAATCTTTGCAAGATATCAGCTTCTTTTTGTGCAGCGCGTTTCATCATTTCATTATGCCGTATTATTTTAACCGCTACTAAACGATTACTAGAGTAAGTAAATAAAAACATCAATGATACAATACTATCCAAACACTGTCGTTTATTCGTACTTGTCATAGTTATCTACACATGACACAACCGATGAGAAAACTCCTTTGCCACAGGAATTTGCTACGATACGATAACGTCCATTATCAATTGTTTCACCAATAAAAGCCTTTAAAAAATAAAAAATTTACACTTCATCAATGAAACATTTAATAATTACCAAATAATATCCGTCAGCATCATCCCAATCCTCTGCACGAGTCATACCTTTTGTCATCAAACGTTGAGATAAAACACATGAGGATACTGTCGTTGGTTTTTTAATTGCTGGATTTACTGTAGACACTGAAAACATATCAATATCCTCATCTTCGTCTTGAATTTTTAAAGACGTTAAATTGTTTTCAATGGGTGTATTCTAATACACACACACAGAAAAAGAAAAAGAGAGACAGACAGACAGAAAGAAAAAAATTATATACAGGGAAAAAGACAATACGGAAATGCTTACTTTATTCATATAATCGTCACTCTTAATAATTGTTTTAGCTGACACTTCACGCTTTGATTCTCTTCTTCTTTGCTCTGTTTCTCGCTGCATAATGATAAACTGACGTAAACGGCGTTTCTCTTGTTGGACACGTTGCTGTAATTCAAGTAGATTCAAATCAAAAGATCCCTAACAAATTACAACACATTTTTACCACTCTTTTTTCAAAAAAAAAAAAAAAAAACGCACTGTTTGCGAAAGATTTGCATCAGTTGTACTTTTGGTTTTAAAAAAGGGCAAAACATTGTCAGAAGATGTAGTAGGACTCTGGTCTAAATGTGTACAAGTCACGTTAGGGGAACCAGTCGCATCAATACTTGTTCTTGGCGAGTCACTTGCATTGGAAGTTGAAGAACATGATGGTTCATTCAATTGAGAAAATTGAGGCAAGGACTCCGCAAAACTATGACTATTCAAAAAATTACTGATGACACCATCATTACAATGACCAAGTGAAGTGAATTCAGATATATCGGAAACACAACCTAATGACGCTTGATTTATAAAAAAATTATTGGCAATGGGAGAAACACAGTTGGACGATTGGATAAAAGGATTCTCATTAGCTAAACCTGACCCTTCCAGCTTTTTTTCCTAAAACACACACAGGCGGAATTTCACTCGACACATGTTCCAAGTTTTACCAATAAAAAAGTCTACCATAGATATAGTTTTAGTAAGATGAAGCAAATCAAAGGTTATTATTTCAACTTGTACTAATCTGTTTATGTACCTCAAATAAATTGTTTTTTTGAGACACTTCACAAGGTGGAGAAGTTGTGTTAATAGCTTCCTTTGATTGACACGAATTAGCCTTAAAATTTTTAGATAACACATTTTCTAATGCCTTATGAACGTGACAACTTGCTTCATATAAATTGACTCGCGGTTTTATATTAACATGTACATTACATGCCTCTACAGTAGGACACTTGGTGACTGACTTGAATGTACAATCCTTTGTATTTGTCTCTTTTTGTTGAGACAAACACACTGCCTCGTCATTATTTTCTACTAGCATAAGCTTATTTACTGGTTGGCTACTTTCAGAGTCCCAAACGTCACTGATTTGAGAACCTATAATATTTTACCTTTCATTTTTAAAGAAACAAATAAAAATCTACTACTTTAAAAAGCTTACCATGCTGATTACCATGACTAACGTGGGTTTTACTTGTTTTAACGTCTAGCAACATTGTGGGAGAATAACATTTAAGAACCGAAAAAATAAACAAAATTAACGTACTATTTTTTTCATTGATTGTGGACGAATTTTTAAAATGAGACGGAATATGATTAGTATCTAATCGGAAAAGAAAGAGTAAGAAAGAGACAAGGTAAATAGATGAAAAAGCATACTTTGTTTCAACAAATTTTCTTCCTGAGGTATTGACGAACAAAAATTTTGGAAATTAGATGCCAAAGGTAAGCTTGACACATCCGAAACGTAGTGTTTACTTTTATTTTTAAACGACTCTTGAGACTGATCGGTGGTAGAAGAACAGGTTGTCTTATATTTTTTTAATAACAACTCTCTTTGACGCCTTCTTTTTTCTAAAAATTCCTCTTCATCCTCCTCTTCATCAGAGCTTTCGAAAGTCATATCAGGGTCCTGAACTTCTAGAACATCAGGAGTTTGAGAAACGACATGCCTCAGTTTAAAGTTATCACTTGTGTGTAAACCAACGACTTCTTTCTGTTTCATGTCGTCATGTCTACTAGTTTTAGAAGGTACAAACACTTTTTCACGATTCTCATACTTGACATTCAAAGAACGTCCAGCATCACGAGACGTTTTACAAAGTTCACGAGAATCTTTTAAAACATTCCTAACTATCTTCCTATCTTTCTCCTCTAAATACGTTGATCGATGGGTACGGTCTTCATAATGAGTTTTATATTTAACTTGTTTAGAGGATTCGCACAATAAATCACGACGATTACTTTTACTACGATGGCGGTGACTATCACGACGATCACGAGGCAGCTGTTCTCTACGCTCTAACTTGCGAGAAACTGGACCTTTTGAATTCGTATTCAAATTTTTTGAGTGAGACGCTAAGCTTGTAGGATGAGAATGTTTTTGTTTATATGACATTGACGAACGCGAACGTCGGCGAGAACTGTGCCTCTGCCCATGATCTGAACGTGATGAAAATGAACTACATTTCTCGTCATGCTGAGTGATACTTTTTTTCTGAATTTTATGAGAATCATCATAATGCCCATATTGCTTACGATGTTGCCCATCATGCTTACAATGCGACGAACTCGCAGCTTCACTAAAAGATAAGTCGACATCCATTGAATCTGCTTGCTTCTTACTTATAATTCTCCTTGTTTTAAGAGATGGAGACCTACAACGTTTTTTTTCACAAGAAACACGCCTTGAACTATGCTTTAAACAATCACGACCATGTCGTGACACATAAGATTTTGACAGACCACGAGAAATCGTTTTGTGACTGACATCCAATGAATGATATGTCACATCATCGTCCATTCTCAATAACGGATAATGATGTTTTGTCTTGTAACTTTTTTTACTCTCACTTGTTTGAACAAGAGATTTGCCTGGAGTAGTACTTGTGATTTCTTTAACGAAATCTTGCTTACTATCAGTTTGGTGACCCTTAGAACAGTCAACATTTGCAGATTGTTTTACTTTACGAAATTCATCACACTTTGAAAAATTATCTGATACATGAGAATCACTTATAACAAGAGGTACTTGCGTCTTCAAAGAAACATTTACTAAAGGGGATACAATGTGGCGATTATCTATTTCTCCTTCTTCAAAATCATCTGAAGGGTCTACTGAGAAAAAATGACAATTGTCAAGTTTTGTATCATTCATACAACATTTCACACTTCTCGTCTCATTACCACCCTGAATTTCTCTTGCTTCATATCCAATGACGTGTAACTCACCAACACCACCACAAGCACCAACAGACGTTTTTAAAACACTCATGAAAGCTACCTAAAGCACTACTGGTCTTCGTGAAAGTTTAATTCTATAACTCGAATATAAAAAATATTGAAACGTTTAAACTTGTACCATGCCGTACGAATTACAACAAGCTGATTGCATTCATGTTTTAAACATAAATACTGTTCCTTTATTGTAACAATTTTACGTTCACACAGCATTTCCTTGGGACATGCACAGTACATATTACAAGATTTCAGTATATGCATGCAGAAAAAAAGATTGTTTACAAAATTCCACTCTAGTTTTATAGAAACATACATCGAATTTTTTCTGCTAATTCCTTAAATTCTTATTCTTAACTTTTAACATAATATACGTTTTTTATTTATTTAAAGCAACATCATAATTCAAAATGAATATTTATAAATATTTCTATAAAGAGACCGCATAAAGTTTTGTATTCAGAAGATTCATGTAGATTAGTCGAACAAATATAAACCGGATAGACAACTTCAGTTGGTACCCTCAACGAATCAAAAAAAAATTTTCACAAATTAAAAAAAATTCTTCGCTTTATTTTTTATTTTCATGTTTTACGTAATTAAATTGTCGAAGTAGGAAAAAATATACTAGAAACTTTCATTAACATGATTTTTCTCTTTTTAAATAAAAAAAAATATTACTAGAGATAAAAATTCCCGATTTAAATTTCAAAAATATTTTTCGGCAAAACAATTTTCATAATATACTAAATTAAATAAAAATATTTTTTTTTTTGTCCAAACAAAAATATAATAAAATGTTTTTCTTTAACAAATAATATAAGGGAGTTTAAATTAATATTTTTTATTTTTTTATTCAATAATAAATAAAGCCAGTTTAAACAAAAAATCAAGTTATACTTTTCCTGTCCACCAATTTAATGTAGTATCCATCTGGATCTTGAATCCATACCATCATAGAAGACTTGCATTGACATTTTTTAGGGGAACCCATCTAATGCAAAGTAAATAATGGTAAATTGGTCAATCAAACGGATTTTCATATAAAACATTTTTACTGACATGAATACATTTTTGCAAAGTAACTTCTTTAAATTGACCCAGGTTATCCAAATGAAAGCTCAAATGAGAAAATCCAACCGGTGGAGTGTTACCATTGTGATAGTGAAATTCAGCGTTGTTTTCAGTGCCATGATTATGTGTAAGCTCTAGACAAGGATTCCATAAAGAGTGTACGAACTCACGTTGCTCCTCAGGCTAAAAAAAAAAAGTAACAATTTATGTGGAACAAAAAGGCATACACTGCGATCGTCTTTTGAGACAAAGCTTTCTGGAAGATAAGCCAAAAAATAATTTGAAAAATCACTCATGTGCATTTCTCGCACTAAATGCATTCCAAGAACATCTCGATAAAATTGGAGGGACTTTTGAGGATCTTTAGTGAATAAAATTATTTTAGAAAAAAAATAGCGAAAACTTCTTTTCAAAATTTCGCACTAACCTTTGACTCGGATCATTGTTTGGGAAAAGTTGAATTCTTCGGGAACTACATAACATAAAGTAACCTAAAGAAAATTACAACACTAAAATACAATGTGTTTTTCCTCTGCCAACAATTTCGATCCAATAACCACTGGGATCTAATGCAAAAGCTAATCCCTACAAACACAAGGCAAAAAGTTGGGTTCAAGTAAGTCATGTAATAAAGTACCTTCATACGACCCTCATTTGGACGTTTATGAAAGCGAACGCTACAAAAAATGAAAACATTGTTACTTTTGTTTCAAAACGTAATCCAAAGAAAAAAACATACCCTTGCGATTCAAGTTTCTCACATGTTTCATCAACCGAGTTACAATTAAAAGCAATATGACCAAAACCTCGATAAGGCTCTACATTCCCATTGTTCATTTCTTCATACGCCGCGTCATCTTGATTGTTCGAATACCTTAAATTTAACGAAACTGTCTAAAAAAAATTTTTAACTTTAAATTCCTAGTGTTAATTTAAAAAAAATGGTTGCGTACATTTTGAAGTAAAGAACGTACTGCCATACAACTGGAAATTTGTGAAACATCACTTTGTTTTGGACTTATCAAGACACTATAAACGTCTTCATTTTCGGTTTTTTGTTCTATCTATATGCGCAGAAACAAAACGTATTTATTATCGTTATGTAAAACTTGAAAAACCCTCTTACTAGGCGCATATGAAAATTTTGAACATAAAACGCTACCGATTCTTCCATATTTTTTACACGAAAACATGTTCCATACCATGATGGGTTACAGCGATCAACAAGATTTGGTGATTCTAGTGACTTGTTGTACATTGAATGAAATATTTTTTTTCTTACTATTGCAACAGTTTTTTTCGTGAGGTCTATTGAAATTTATACGAACTGTTTTAATGGTCTTCGTAAAAACTTTGTCAGGGTAGAATCTGTTCGTATTTCATGCACAGCGTTTTTTCATGTACAAAAAAAAATAGTATCGCTTGCCGATTAAATAATAATGGTAATTGACATAAAGAGTAAAAAAAACCGTCAAACAAAAGATTTTTTTTTTATTAATTTTTTATTTTAGTCTTCGCTTTTATAACCAGAAGATGAAATAGTTTTTAAAACACGGACAATGTAAGAAAACTTGTATAAGAACAAAAAAAAACACATATAAACAAATCCTTTTTTTTTTCTTCATGCGTTATGCTGTTTGTTTTTTTAAAAGTTGACACCATTTTCAACGTTACTCCTAATAACTGACGGTTAAATCATATTTCACTTGAACAAAGAGTTTTTTTAAGCACAACTACAGTACCTTCAAAATATTTTTGAATCATATCTTTGACTTTTCCTACGTCACCGGTTTTCATTGATTCGTTCCAAGAACCTTTACTGTTTTCACCAAAATAACTAGCTGCTTGAAAAGCATAAATAGTGTACAAAAGAATATCTCGTTTGTTATCTGGCTCGGTATACAAACGAATGGAATTACACCCAGATTGTCTTGATTCACCAGAAGGCATCTTATCAACAAATCTTTTTAAAATAAGTTCATGTTTTCCAATTCCTGTTACTGCCTAAAAATTATCATGAGCAACATAACAATATAATTTTTTTTTGAAAGTCACAAGAAAATGGTTTTTCTACTTTTAGTTTATTTAACTTTAGTTTTATTGTAATTTTTTGACTGTCCTCTGTTGAATTCAGCTTTTTTGAAACGCTCCCGAAAAAATACTCTTGTATACTTCGCAAAAAATGATAAAGATCTTTTTCATAGAGTTTTGAATTCTGCAAATCCTTTGAGAGACTGTATTTCATAGAAAGCCGTTCTGTTCAAATACTTCATTTGTTACCATAATTTTAAAAAGAAAAAAAATATATATATATAATTACCATCACTTACTAAAATTAATATACAGTTTTCCTTTACAATTGAATGTATTTTCTCTATGATCCTTAAATGATTTATGAGTTTCATTACTTTTTTCATACTAGATAATACATTGCTAAAAAAAAAAAACAATAGTTTTACATACTAAAGAATATGTCGAAACGGTTTGTAACGATTTTTCATTCAATTCCATTAAACATTTCATGTGACCTTCATTTAAAGACCTTAAAACGTTATAAGCCATTTCATCTGAAATCAACACGGGTCTGCAAAAGAAAAAATGGTCGAGTGTTACCATTTCTATTTTACTTTGAAAAATAAGTTGTTATCTTTTTTTCAAATGCAAATTTTTTCAAGAAAAACTCCGTAAAGCGGATTAAATTTAACCAATTCACCTTTGACTATTTTTTTAAACATACCCTATTGTTGTAGAAGAGAGAACATCAACCAAATGTTTTTCAATTCCTGTTTGAATCATCTTAACGTGACCTACATGAGGGTCATAAACCCCCTTTTCCTCATTCGTATTAGACCAATTTGCACGCTACAGGAAGCAAATGATCGGTTGTTCAACCAAAACTATTTGTTTTTACTTGATCTTCCACACGCCGATACGCTTTAACCTGTAAATATTTTCCAAACATCTCTGGTTGAATTGCCAAAGTCCATCCTGTATTATCCGGCTTGATACTGAATAATATTGAGTTTGCGATTTCCATACCAACAAACCTAAGAATGATGAAGCAAGAATAATTATTTTTTTAAAGTTGTAACAAAAAAAGGCCAACTTCAAATATCAATTTTTTGGATTAAATTGAAAAAATTTTAAAAAGATGAAACTTTTTACCAGCTAACACTGAAAATAGGATATTGTTGAGCCCAAGGAGACCCATCACGAACTTTTAAAGATTCTCCAATGCAACAATCACCTTGAACAAAGATAGGATGAGCCATTGAGCTTATTATAGAAACACTTTCCTAACAAAGTCATTTTCATAAAGTGTTCTTAATGAAATGAAAAGACTACTAACTTGTTCATTTTTTTGTTCATAATGATACATTCCACGATCTTCCACACATTCATCACTGTCAGAAGTACTTTTTTCTTCACTGATTTCTCTTTCCATACTATCAAAATCTCGTAGATTCTTGTCATCGTCTGTTTCATTTTCTTTTGAAGTATTTAGCAATTCTTTTAAAATGTCATTCACGGAAGCATTCATGAAGGTCACGTCTTTTGCATCATTAGTTACTTGACTCGCCTCCGCTTCATAAATTGGACGTATGGCATCCGTTATATTAGCGTATTTCAGGAACTTAAAAAAAAAATACACGTATTAATTCTTTTTGCATTTTTCTGGACTTGCAACAAGAGCTAGCAATGCTAACGTACCGTATCTTCATTTTCCTATGAAAACGAAATAAAATTTTGAATAATGCAAAAAAAAAAAAAAATGTGTACATTTTGTGAAGAATTTAACGGAGTCTTATTGTCAATTGATTGTGCTTCCTTATTTTTTTTCTGTGTAATGATTTCAGGATTAAATCCAGGAATAAATGCTGATTCATCCCCTTCGACGGATTCACTTTGACCCATTCAAAATAACAAGGAAAAAAAAAATTGTAATGATGGTTTTTTGACACAAAAAGTGTTAATTTTTTTTCATTAAAATGGCAAACATTGACATGTTTGAAACCCGACCTAACTGTACCTCGATGATAATAGTTAATACACGGTGAATTTGTGAGACAGTTGCAAAAAAAATTTTTTTAGCATATTTTTGGTTATCGAAACTCGTCAAACCAAACATTAGTATGCATTGAAAATTTGAAAAAAAAAAGGTTTAGGTTTTTTCTGAACATTTTCCATTTGTTACTTTTATTTAATATTTTACAAAAAACCTAGTATGAGTCTTTCCGCTGATTTGTCTTCGTGGAAAAATTTACTATTTTTCAAAATGTTCACAAAACATTCTTTTACCTCAAATTTGTCGGCTTTTTTTCAATCATTTCATGACCCTCTTTACATTGTTTTTGAAAACAAAACACGTACAAGTTTACAAACGATTGGCATAAATCTTCAAAATTTATCGAGCTACGGTTTTTCCTTATCTCTAGCTTTTGATGATGTACAACGTGCTCATTTATCTATTCTAAAGATCCTCACGTATCACAACGAACGTGAAATCAGAAAACCGTTTGATAAAACCTGTCGTGTTGACGAAATGAGTTTTCCATTTGTTTCAAATGAAAAAAACAATGTGAAAAAGTGTCTAGATTCTTCAAGTCTCAATTTAGCTAAAGCTAGTGAATCGATATTGAGACTTCTTGTAGGTCTATGTCTATATGAAAAAATTAATTATGTCCAGGGTTTTTTGCATATTCTTTTAAATTTGTGTTATTTATATCCATGTCCTTTATATGATATTGATTCTGCTTTTTATTTATTTCATGAATTTCTCTATCTAGCATCTCCTCATTTATTGCACTCAGAGACCAGTAAAGGAACCAGCTGTAAATCACAACGAACGTTATGTTTATTATTTCACCAGTTAGTTCAATATCATTTTCCTTCCGTCGCGTATCACATTGATAGATTTCATGACACAGTGTTTTGGAATTTACACTGGTTTGATTGCCTGGGAACAACATGTTTTTCTGATCCTTTGGTTTGGTTAGATGTTTGGTATAATTTAATACATCTCTTTTTTCATCGATTGAAAAACGTTTCCGTAGCCGAGTTTCACGATTCCCGCATCAAACTGCGGAACAACAATTTTTGTCAGAATGCTATGTATTGTGAATGGTTTTTTTTTACTCTTGCAGTAATAAGTCATTTTTATCAACATGAAAGTGAACAAAAAAGTAATTATTTTAAAATTGGAGAACGCGTGGCACAAAAATTATGTGCGTTCAATGAATCGGATACCGTTGAAACATGGGATCACCTGTGGTTGGTTTCCCAAAAAAAATTAATGAGACATTATGATCCTGAACGTAAGGACCCCCTTGATAATAGAGCAGCTTTAGGTAGCAACTTTGGTAGCAATACACAAGATTCAATTCCTACTCATATACAATCGATGTTCTCTTTAAGATTTAAAACTCCACCTTTCTGGTTATGGCGTTTGGCTGGTCATGTACCTAAAAATTATTTAAATTTTTGTCAAAATTATCTTACACCTCTTTTGGACTATAGTAGTTTTTATTGTTTACCAATTTTTTGGAAAGAATTAACTTTTTGGCAAACAGTAGTTGAGGAAGGAGAAACTTCTTCAACAAAGGAATCATGTGGTTTTTCTCCAGATACCTTAGACTCCCGATCGATTGAATGTTGCTCTTATTCATTGGAACATTTATCAAAGGCTCAACTCTCTACAAACGCAGCAAGTGTTGAAAATTACTCGCATGAAAACGTTGTCAATTCGTCCGGTAAATATAAAATAGGTCATGAAATGACTTTAGAAAAGGATATAAGGGCACGAATTCAGGTTGATGATACTCTCTTGGAAGAATATTGGTCGTCTTTTTTCGGAATGCGGAGCTTTCAACGTAGTAAACAACCACTGTTTTCAAAAGTTATATTGATACCTTTTGATATAAGTGTTTCTTCTTGTTATCCCATTAATACGCCCATTGGTCGTTCTGAAGATGTTATAGAGTCCTCGCTAAACGTTTCATATGTCACAATTTTGACACCTTCTCGACCCGAATCAAAGGTTTTTCGCGGATTTCAACGTTTGTGTACTTCTGTAAATCAAGAGTCAAAAGGCGATTCTCACATACAACCATGTTGGTTATCCTATTCGTTAGATACAACCATAGCATTACTACGTCAATGGATTCAAGTTAATTCGATTTCCACGCCTCTTTTCGTCATTGGAAATCCAATGTCTTCTACTAACTTGAACCAATATATGTCCTCTTCTTTAATTCAAGATGGTGTAATTCAGGTTGTGCAAAAACTTAACGTGAACTCTCTTGCCACCGCCTGGTTATCTTATAATATCGAGCCACATCCCTGTCAAATTAGTTTTTTCCTAAGATGTATGGAATCCGGTATCAAATGTATGTTTTGTTATTTAAAATGAAACTGTGTGTAAACTTTTTTTTTCTTAAGATATTACTTTATGCCCTGATTTTTCTTCAAATTCCGATCAAGTGATCTTTCTTATTCGAAGAATTTTAAGTCATTTTTACACTCACAAATGCATACAAACACCATCCTCTTTGTTTAGACGTCGAATAGTAAAAAAGCCCTTAAGTGTTCCCAACATTAGTGCCCGTTTAAAAAATTGTTCCAGTGTTAAAAGTTGGTACGTCCACATTTTTCTTCTAGTAAAATTATATTCTTTAAACGTATCTATTTTCAAAGGCTTCCAAAAAAAGCATCTGAGGTTCTATTCGCACCTCAATGTAAAAAACAACCAAACAATCTTACACTTGGTGAATCAAAGAGTATCAAATCAGCCCTTCCATTTCAAAAACATATGTTTGTGCGTCGAGTTAAAATGAATCAAAAAAAAATGTCTAAACCAAAAGAGCTAGATCCATTAACCAAAGATTCTTCTTTAGTCCGCAATACTACCATATTTTCTTGGCTTCAATCTTTCTTTCAAAAAAAACAAGAAATATCACAGGAGAACATTATTTTTTCTCCACTTGAGCAATGCCCGAAAATTACACAAACGTGCGCCTCACCTTCCCAATATCGTGATTTATGTACTAGTGTAAACAAGTACCGTAAAATGATTAGAACTCCTTCAAAAAAAAACACGTTCCTTACTACGCAGTTTTACTATAAAAAGAAACAGTTTAAAAAAAAAGAATACTTTGCTTCTTGGTGGAAAGCAAGGAAAAAGTATGTCATCAATCATAGAAACCTCCATTTATTTCTACCATATTCGAAATACAAGCAATTTTTTCTTCTTGAAACTCTAAAATGGGAAACCAAATCCACTCTTGATCAAGATAATCTCAATAATGTATTTTTTGTGTCGGCTACGGATAATTTTACGAGAAAAAAAATAAATTCTTCCCAATCTACTGCGTCGCTTTCTGCTCTTTCAAAAATTGTGTTGTGGGAACGAATTGGGTCAACAGACAGCATTGCTAATGTACCCCCACTTGAAGAGCGGATTCAACAAATCGTAAATTCTTCCCTTCTCAAAACCTCCGTTCAAACGTTTTCCCCTTTAATAGCGTTTTTTCGTAAACACTTCTTAGGGTGTAATGACACGCTACTGTTTAGTTCACATAACCGGACGTGTTGCAGTGGAGGTCAGCCTGAAAAGACACCTCATCCATTAAACTATGCAAGGAATTTGTTTTTCTACCATCACGAATCTTCTGTTCTCATAATGAATGCAACATGTCACTTTATTTATGAAACAAGGCTTTTCTGTCAAATACTTTATTTTCTTTTTCAAACGCTATCCCATGCTCGTGAAACATCCCAAAGAATAATGTTATATATTACAAAAAAAGATATTCACAAATTTTCACAACGTTTCCGTTATCTTATGATAGAAAATTGTTCGCATATGTCAAATGATCTTTAATAACAAAGGATTCACGTCAGAAAGAGGATTGAAAATTAATACTCTTATATTCAGTTGAACTTGTATGACAAGAAGAATCTTTTTTTTTGTTTTTAAATTAATGAAAGACACAAAAGATATCCTACAATATATTTCGATCACTATTAACTTTCACCGTTTCTTTTTCCAATTGTTACAATTTTACAATAACTCTTAAAATTAATGGATTTTTTATCGTTTCAATTTTAATTCTAATTCTTTAATTTCTGCTCTAATGATAATGCATATTAAACAAATTGTATTATCATCAAAATAGCGTTATCTTATTTGCTTCTCCGTACTGGCAAGAGTAAAAATTTGTAGCACAGATTTATTTATATTATTTAATCTCTAAAAAAAACCGGGAGTTGACATATTAGTCAAATAAATTGTTTTTGGAAAAAGGAAAAAAAATTATGAGAATATTTTTTATATTACAAATTAGCTTAATTTTATGTGACCTCTGTTTAACGTGTTTCTGTTGGCAAAAAAAACCGTATGCTCGGAATAATTTTGTTCAATTAAATCATCGTATGTTTAGTACGATTCGCTAATCCAACAATTTGCAAAACTTCAATTTTCATGACAATAGAAATGAAACCATGGCGTCCAGGAAACTTTAATATGCCCAAGCCTTCTGATAAGAGTGAACCCGGTAACTTTTTTTTATTTATTGAAATACGTGAAGCAATTTTTATTATGGGAACGTTAATTTGAAAGAGAAAAATACTGACAGCGATGACTCGAATTTGCCCACAATCAATGTCCATTATGACTATAAGCCTACGGTAAAAAACTCATATAGTGCTAAGAATGTTACAACCATGCATAATCTTATCATATTATTTGCGCTTTCAAGATGTTTGTGTAAATATATCATGACAATGTTTTATAGGATTGGATTGCTGAAGGTCATAAAATTAATCGTGCGTTAGTCATCTTTCATATTTGTTTTAAATGAACTTATTGATGATTTTCTCCTTAGAAACAATTGAAATGCAAAGAGAATTGGAGCTAGCAACCGAACAATACTATTTGAATGCTGAACGACTCAGAAAATCAATTCTTCAAAGAAAGTATATACTTAATGAGCTATTGCAACAAGTACATTCTTAGCGTGTATTTTTTTGTTGAACAAGTTTTATATGATTGTATAAACAATTGCTTTTTATCAGTTAGCGACAATGCATTCTCAAAACCAAAAAAGTATTCCCAAAGACTTACTGATAGGTGGCATAATTTCTCTTATATTGATAAAAATATATTCTATTAGGTAGTATTGCAAGCGACCCCCTGAAAATGAGTAAAATTAAGAACGATGTTGTGAAGGAATGGAAAAAATATACACCTTTATCGAAGAAAACAAAATTTTTAAAGGGGCGCCAGGTAGAAAATACGTTGAATTTTTAATAACACAATAGATTCTTGATTTCTGTTAACAATGGGGGAATTATGACCTGTTTTGTAGATAGAAAATAGTTTTGAACTAACAAACTATCCTTTATATCATTTCAATAATATCTACGCGCATTTTTCCGACCAATATACAACAAGTTGATTTGATACCTTTTTTGAAATTATATTTTCCAAGGTTACGATTTGTTTCATGCACTTGAGCATTCAGTGGATTTTTTTAACAATGTTTTATTTTATTTTTTTACTTATTAACGAAGAAATTATTTATAGTGAACGAGTGTAATTGCGTAGGTTGCTTCCTTAAACAATAATTTCATCAACCAAAAAAGTCGATTTGTACTTATTTTTATACAAGACAACAAAAGAAGGAGTATCGTTAATTGTTCTACTTTTAAAGCAGTAAAAACGAAATAATTTTATTTAAAAATAAGAATTTTAGCTTATATGGAAGTTTGGACTAACGTCGCGTCTCATCGCGAAAAAACGTGGTTCAATCGCGAACATATTAGGGCAAATCAGGACAAACTCAACATTCAAATGATCGTTTTTTTTTATTTAAGTATTAAATAGAAATTTTATATCTAGACAGAAATGAAATTTAGTAAAAGCAAATTGTTTAAAGGCACATTTGGCATTGTATATCTTTTCATTAAATAATTAAAAACAGAATGCGACAGAAATCAATTATATTCATAGCTTCAACCTTTAACAAGTAAATATCTAGGGTTTAGTTTTATAGTATAGAAGTATCACAATCAACGATATGTAGGTGAGGGTTTTTGATTTTAAAGTGTTTACTGTATTAATTAAAAATTATATTAAATTTTTGGTTAAGGTACAACGGCTTATAAGGACTATTTTTTCTGACGACCCTAACAATTGTATTAGGCTTTTAAATTCATGGCGAAACAAAAAAAATATTTTTGAGTATTTTATAAAAAAACAAATTATTTAAGAAAACAATATTGTCGCATAAATTCCATTGTCTATATAGTAATAGTTAACAAGACATTGCAAGAATGTGAGTTAGAATCCATTCATCAATTACACCAGCTGTGTTGATGTCAAATTATATTTTTAATCTAATGTAAAACGTCATTTGTAAATGTTATTAGTAGAAAAGAACATATTGACTTCCACAATTTAGTATACGTTGAGAATACAAGGCAATGTTTTTTTATAGTTTGTTGTATAATATCCCTTAAAATTAGAATTAAATACTCTTCGCATTTTGATACATTTCATAAAGAATCCTATGCGTTCAAGATTCTAAAGGAATGTTGAGAGTTTGTAAAACTCCAAAGTATTTGCGGAAAACGTCAATACATTTTTCAATTTCTAAGTGGTAATCGAAAATAAACGTTGGACTTGCTAAAAAGCATACATTACCTTTGCCTTCAGGATCCTCTTGAATCCATTTGGAAACTCGATCCCTGGTTTCCTGCGTGATACTAACATTACCAAGCTTTACTAAATTGGGGCAAGAAGTGATGATAAAACTTTCCACCTGCATTTCGTCGATCATCCGAGAAAGGCATATGAAATACAGATATAGTGAAGAAAAAGTGATGGACTCATTTCGAATTTCTTACTAAGTAATTGATTTTAATAGGATTGTTATGAATGGACAAATGTAACAGAGACTCCATTAACACAAGTTCTCCAATGGATTTTAAAGAAGAGAAATAATTATTATCTATGTAGAGTGTCTGAATTGTTTTTCCTAGCGATACAGCTTGTAAAAATCTGGAAAAGGAAACAAAAAAATTTGTTAATTGTTTTTTTTTATATAAACTGATTGTTTAAGACAGTCTTTAACCTCAACAATGAATTGATGTAGATTTGAAAACCTTACTAAAAAATGTTTCATTAGGTGACAAGTTCTAAACCTTTGTAAAAGCCCCAAAATATTTAAGAAATAAATAGTATCAAAAGAAAACGTGCTGTATCGAAGGCATAAAAGATGGAAGGATTATATAGTAGACATGATTTTTTTGTTTTGTAGGTTATCAATTTTCGTAAGCAAAGCTTTGAATAAAATAGTATTATTCTCTTGTCGAGGGACCTCAAAGTATTGAAGACACTACTTATAGAATAGTAGTAAGACAAGCCAATAAGAAGCAATTTTTGTTTCTTAAAAACGTTTGATAAAAAAAAAATTGGTTTTAAAGTTGTTTGTAAGGGAGGGATAATGAAATGTCATATCAATTGTTTTTTTAAAAAAATAAGTCTATTGAACAGCACGGGACGGTCTTACTTTAAATTTTTTAAACAATTGTTTGAGAGTATCAGATTGGTTAATCGTCCCAAGCATTTCATTTTTGTCAATCTGGAGAGACAATTAAAGGAAAGATTCAAGGTGATAACATTTTCAAATGCTGCGTTTTGGAAATCTAGAATGCATAGAAAATTTTGTTTAAAGCTTATTGCTTCAGCAGTGTAAAGAGAATCGAATTGAGATAATTCCATACGACACAATTCTATCTGATAACAAACATAAAAGTTATAAACGTGATAGAGGCGAAAAACTCAAGCGTAACGCAATTGGTTTCCTGAATGTAGTACATCTTCCCTTCGTAGGGTTACGTACTTTACGAATTCCAGCTTGTTCGAATTGAAATGACGTACAACTTAAAGCATCTGGGTGTACAGAGAATAGTCGAGAAATCTTGGTTTTAGAAAATACGGGACCCAGTTTGAAACAGACACAACGTAGTGTTCTTCTCAATTTGTTGACGCACGGCTGCCGATTTGACTCATTTGTGTGATGAGCGATCCATGAAGCGGATGGCATAAAATGCCAAGATATGTTTTTTCTACAAAAGGAATAGTTTGATGTTGTTTCCTCATGTTCCATTCCCTTTTGCTTAAATGCTAAGAAACCAATTTTTTTTAAAACACAATTTTCGGGCGAGCTAGTAGTGCAAGAATACTACAAGTTCCGCTGATCATTAACAAAAAGTACAAAAAAAGTTCAATAATTAATGTAGGACAGGTGATGATTTTTATAAAGAAATACTTATTTGCAATTAATTCTGAAAGGGGTCAAGAAGTTAAATAAATAGCTTTTAATGTTATAATCTGGTGAAAATTTAACAAAAACTGGATGCGTGGAATTAGGTGTGCATTGTTTGATCAGATGTGAATTATTCGATCAGACAGCAAGTGTTGGATCAGACATAAATTCGAGTTACGTACATTAATTTAAAATTAATTAGCAATGAGTAAATTTTTTTTTTTCGTGTTTTAAATAAATGGTTCTCCGTGAATTCCAACTTATTGGTTATGAGTCAAGGAATGAAGGAAAGAAAAATTTTTTTTTTTGCCAGAGAGAATCGTTATTTTGTTCAAAAATTCTTTAATACATATATTAAAATGAATTACCCTGAAATTGAATTTGACGCTATTTGGAAACCGGGTATGTCATACGAGACACATTTGAACCATATATATAAATGAATTATAAGAGGATGCCCTACATAAACAATTTTAAAACATTGATACACTTGAGAATAACAATTTCGCAAATGATACTTTTTCAGCAGGCTTCTACCCATCTAAGGGAAACGAGTAAGAATCTAACAGTAAATAAAAAGAAATGTTTAAAAAATCAGTTTTAGAATTTTGATAGAGAAAAACGAACTTTTGAGCAAACTCTTTGGGAAAGTGTTATCATTGGGTGGCATGACAGTATCGAGAAGTACGGATTTGGAGTTGATACATGTCGACTTGGAGGCAGCTAGACTGCACTCTTTAGGAATTAATAAGTGGTTAATGAATGGACGACAAACAAAGGGATGTGTACGAATACGTTGGATGCAGTCCGGTATTTGTATGTTGTCATTACGCAAAAGTAAATCATTCCACTTTAGTTTATTTGATAATAACAAAGGCATACAAGTTTCACTGCAGAGATGGCACAGAGATAATGAGATTATTAGTGTAACAAACGTTTGCTATGATATGGAACCTGATTTCTTCAGTATTTTTTAGTTCTTGTAATTTCGTTAACATAGGCTAATAAGAGTAAATGTGCTAGATTTTCTCAACAACAAAACATGTTTTGAAAGTAACTTACAAAAACGACAAAGTCAATAAAATGACAACGAAATTTCGGAAAGTCATAATGACATTCGCGATCATATAAAGGAGACATTTTCAACCCAAGGGATTTTTCTTCTTCTCCCTGACAGCAAAGGTAGGAAAGAAGAATTGTTCTAAGTAAAAAAGAATTACTTGTTGATAAAACTCTTCCGCAAGTCGTAGCTCCCAATCAACATGTTGATCCCATTCAACAAATTCGTGACTGAGATCAGCACATTTCATACACATGCGAAGTACTAGCCTATAGTGGAATTTAAAAAGGCATTTTGAATTTGAGAATTCGAATATTTATACAGTGTACCATAAATCATTATAGTCTGTTAAAAAGTTGAAATCTTCTGCTTGTATTCGTAAGCAAAACTTGGACAAATGCTCAAAATGTTCGTCCATATCTGTTGCTAGCATCAAATCAATAATTTTTTTTCTTGCTTTTTTCCTATCTTCTACATGAAGAAGTTCAAAGATGTCGCAATCATCACTGCCGTTAAAAGATATAAAGACAAATACATTAGCGTAAGGAATTCGTCCATTTTTTATAAATTTATTGAGCAAAAAAGAAAATAAAAAGGTTTTACTTTTCTAAACATTTAAAAACCAATGCACAACGATAATTTTCTAAAAGGGAACAGTCATTATACAAAAATGCCTAATGGAAAGTCGTTTATAGGATTGTATAGGAAAGCATTACACAACGCTACCATTTTGTTAAACGTATTGCGAAGAAATTCGTTTGTTCTCCCAGGATGACCAACATCATGGCCTAAGCAAGCAATAGTCACAGCGACGGAATCCAACGGTGTGAAAGCAGTACTTTTAATAGGGAGAACAGTCACATTTGTCTAAAGTATTTTGTGGATTTACCAAGTGTCAATACGAAGCATTTTTAATAAACACCAAAAGTTGTGCAAAACCATGACACCATGTGTAACATTATGGAAGGGGTTACAACAATATAATCTTTGAATATGATAAATATAATTACAGATGCGTTGAGACGATGTTTGAAGAAACACACTAGCTGGTTCTAAAAGAAGCGAACCGACTTCAACAAGAATATTAGGATAATCCTTCGAAGCCTGCACATCGGAAAAAGTCACGACTTTTGCCACACGCTTTTTAACTCGACATTCGAGTCAGTGTGTTCTCGCATGCCGTTTTCACCTCGAAAGCATTCCAATTCCATTGTTTTCCTATATAACGAAAAAGATGGCGATTCTACAGGTGAAAAAAAGAATTTAATGCGTTTTTCTGAGTGTTTAGAAAAGGGAATGGTTAACTGTAATAGGATAATTTTGAAGAGGAAAGTTTTTATAGGATATTTTCCCGTCATTTTTGTCATGAAGAGAAAACATATCAGAATTAGATACATTTCCTTTGGAATCGGATGGCGTTGATGTATCGAATGCCCAATCGTAGTTAGATGTATTTGTTTTATGACAGGCGAAAATTTCAAACATTTGTGATTCAAGCAATGCGGATTCAAATGGATCATTTAATTTTTCATTTGTATCTTTATAGGTGTCCCCTGTCGATTCTTCAATAGTCAAATTACGTGTTAGTCGTACGGCGTACAAATTGTCAGTATTTGTTAAAGATTTTTGTAGCCTTGACATATATTTATAGGAACAAATTAATGAATGTCTTAGTTTCTCAAAACACATCATTTAAATCATTTCTTTACCCACTTTTTTAACAGTTGAGAAGATTTTTTTAAGGAAGAATCATTACAAGTGTTTTGAGCTCCCTCAATACAAGCTGAAGCCTACGAATCCCACCCCATAACAAAAATAACCAAAAAAAGATACTATTTTTGTAAAAACGGTTTCAGTCAAAGAAAGTTTAAAACAAACTAAATGTTTTGAAAGCACCAACCCGTGATATTAAATGCAAAAGATCTTCTACGGCATTAGAGTGACATTTTTTTTGTCTTCTCATGTTATTGTCTATATGAATGTTTCCCGTATCAATACGACTATAGTGTTTTAAGTTTAAAGTGCGCTTAGGAATCTGTTTCTCTATCGCGCAGGTATATTGATGAATGCATGCGTTAAAACACGAATTAAAGACGAATAGTTGAACCCACATTAGTTTGACGGAACTCGATAAGCTGACGAAGGCGTTTGATCCATTGGGAGATGTGGTAAGTTCCAAAACATAGTAAAAGAATAAATGACTCGAAGCAGCTACCCACCCCCGCACACACACACAAAATATAAGAAAAAGGAGAAGAAAATAAACATTTTAAATCCATCTCAAATTTGAGAGAAAAAAAATTATTACAGAAGTAATTGATGGAGATAATTATTGCTAAGAGTGTTGTGTTGTGTGACATAAAAATTTAACATCCAATGAAACTTGAGGCAACCAACATATAACAAGTACATAACGACTTGAAAATAAAGGTAAGATTTCACGGGTTGTCTACATAAAAAAAAAAAAACATTTGTTTTAATAAACAAGAGAATCTGTAAAATAAAGAATAAACTTGGTACTCAGTCTGCCAATAATAAAAAAAAAATCTTTCAAGACATAAAGGAATGAAGCATAGACATGGAATGGCAGATGTGGAAAAAATATGAGGGAAAATATGATAAGGTAATAATAGGCTATTTAACATATGCCGTGGAATTAGTTTTCCTATATCCATGTTGAGTGAAGTGAAGGTAACCTGCAAGAAGTACAGGAAACATTATTATGAACAAGAAGATTATTTGTTTATATATTATTTCATTTAAAAAAAACTGTTGAATGCGTTAAATTTGTCTAATGATTTGAATTTGGAGTCTACGACAGTATTTTCAAATTAAAAAAAAAATTAGTTGAATAACAAATTGTTTTCTATTCTCTAAAAAAACCAAAACGCCTAGGTTATTTTTTCATTTTTAAGTTCAAACGAGGTTGTTTCGTTTTAACATATTTCTGAACTAAAGGAAACGTACCAATAGAAGGAAAGTAAAGGATGCGAAATGTAGACGATGTGAACATATGTTGTAGAAGATAGAAAACGTAAGAGAAATAAGCCATGCTATTAGAAAAAGAAATATTATTGAGGTTAAAAAATAAAAAACTTTAAAGCTTTTTAAAGGAATTACATCCAGAACAAAAGCCACTGATAACGTGAAACAAACTAGACTCAATGAACTCAACGTTAAAATGTATGTTAATAAATAATGAGAAGAGGAATTCAATTTATAGGGTTGAAAAAAATAATGATTTTCTGTAAAAGTGTCTTTGAACTTTAAAGGGAAAAGATGTAGAAAGCTCTTTATATAAATGGAATGTTCTCTGAAAATGATGTTAGCAATCATCTTGTGCGTTGGTTAGTTGTCTAATTGAAACACAAAAAGGTCTTTCTCTCTAAGTTTTCTTTTAGAAAAGAAATTTTTAAAAGATTTTTAAAATCGAATAAATTTCAATAAGGAACAAATAATGATGTTTGTTTTTAGAATTTAGATAAGCTTTCTATTAAGTATTAAAAGATTTTTTAGCAATGCAAAGAGAAACCGTATATAATAAAAAAAATTAATTTTCCTTGAAGTATTTCAAATCATAATATTCAGTTAATAAAAAAAAAACAAATTAATTTATTTCTTCATATGCTATTATTTATTTTTTTCAAAATTCATTTTAACAATTAGGTTTACTCGAAAATGCTCTTTGTAAACTTCTGATGCTTCAGATTAATTTTTTTTTCTAAAAAAAATATTTTTAATGTAATATTATAATTTTCTTTTTAATAAACTCAAAAAGTTTGATAACATCAACAAAAAAAATGGATGTTTTAATAAAATTAAATAAAAAATCCACGAAAACCTTTTCACTTTTATAATATATGACACTCATTTATATCTTTAGAGTTGATTTTGAAACTACCCTACAACCTTTTGGTGGTTAACATTAAAGACACATAATGAAAATAGTTAAACGGGAACATTTACAGAAGAAATCTAAAAATGACATGAATTTTTCAATTTTTTGAAATTCAATTCATAGTTTACTCGAGTATTTATTATTTCTTTAAAATGAGTTATTTTGAAAGCCCGAAGACGCTAATATTGCAGCTCGTACCTACAGCGTTTTTATAGATAAATGAACTCAATGAAAAAAAAAGTCACCTCTTTAAAGCGGGTAAAACAATCATTTGCTGTTTTTCCTGGAACTTCTTGAGCAATAGCTTAAAAAAAAAAAGAAGAGTCATTACAAACACCACTAACACTTCCTACCATGCCATTCCTCTTTTTGAGTTAAGCACCCTTTATGAGATTGTAAAGCAGATTCAAGAGCCTAAATAAGAAACAAAAAAGATGCAATTAAAGCACAAAATAATTTTTATTAACAGAAAAAAAAAAATCATTACTTGTTGTTGAGCATTCGTCCAAGATGTATGTTGAACCGGTAAGGCTAAAATCAAAAGAATTGTTATTAAATAAAACACTAACGCTTGTTTTCTATGAAATCTATTACTAGGAGTAGTCGTAACACAATTGTCGACTTGAAACGGAATTTTAGTAACGGTTTTTGGATCATTGGTTGTTTCACCGGGAACGTTTTCATTATTTTTTATACATGTTTTATTTGCTAATGCTCGACTTTTCTCAATAACAAGTTTTATGTTTTTTACACCAACTGCTTCAGCAATAAGTTGCCAACGTCGTACTGTTCCAACAGGATATTTTTCAAGAGATTTCTCTAATAGTGATATTTGTTCAGGAGTCCAAAAATCATTTGAAACGTTGCTTGATTTTTTCTTTTGTGTTTCTTGTTCTAGTGAATCCTAGTAAAATGATAAGACATTTCTTCATTAAAAGAAAATGAATATTTCTTACTGTATCAATTTTTTTAACTTGTATGTTATTTGCATCAAGAAACTCATAAATTTTATTAGATATTTCTTGTGTAGATGATTCCTTAGCTGAAATTTCTTGTAAAGATTTTTCCAGTAAAATTAATTGGTCTAATGGTATATTTAAACACGCTTCGTGGAGATGGTCACCATCTAAAACTTGCGTGGTTACTGCATTTTCACATAAAAGACGAATGTTTTTTCTCGTTTGTTTAAGTAATGTTTTGTAACGCTGTCTATCTTCAAGACGTAATTTTTCTTTAAGCTGAAACTCTTCTTCAAAAGCTTTTTTTTCCTGAATCTTGCGCTCTTCTTCTAACCTATTCCTTTCTAATTTTTCTTCATGTAATCGTTGTCGTTCATTCTTCACTTTATTCTTTTTTTTCGTTTCAACTTCCTTTTCTTTTAAAATTCTTGGATCTCTATTGTTTGAAACACATGCGTTACGAAATTATATTAAGAACGACCCTTACAAACTAAAAGAAAGTTCCACAAGTTTACTGATCCTTAATTTATCTTCCTTTATATATTTACGGCAAATTTTCATATTTTCTCTTTCCATCCAACGTCGTTCTTCACGACATTCGGCATCAATTAAATCATATTCATTATGAATTGAGAATTCGCGTATGGTATCAAAATGTCTCCAAAACTTATAGAATCTGTGAACCTCCTCTATTGAAGTATTTGAATTTCCCAAAGATGGTACGTTTTTTTTTGCTGACCACCTTAACAATAAAAATTATTTTAATCATGTTAAATTGATTGAAAGAGAGATGCACGACAAGAAGCAAAGAAAAAGAGAGTACGAAGCAGTAAATTATAATAAGAAGCGAAATACGAAAAAAAAAAAGATAAAAACTTACCTTGCGTTACGCTGAAACACAGGAGAAAATACAGTAAAAAAAGATTGTGGATCAGTTGCATCCATATCAGAAGCTGAAGGAATGGAATCATCAAAGGGAAGTGCTGAGTCGTATTCTCGACGAAAAGTTGGATCTATAAAAAAAATTATTAAAAAAAAAAATGTTTAATAGAATCTTAATCACAAACGCCTTACCACTTAAAGCATTATAAGCGTCTTGAATTAAAAGAAAAAACATTTTATCTGAATAATGCTCTAAATTTTTCGGTTTTCTAATTGTGTTCTGAGAAACGAATTCATGAACTTGTTTCGACTTTGGTATTTTAGGTTGTTGCGTATTTTCTCGAGATTTTTGCTTATCAGGATGATACTGTAGAGCTAATTGACGATACGACTTTTTTATCGCATCCATACTGCATCCTTCTTGTAATCCTAAAACAGAATAAAGATTCGGTCCTTTAATTAAGCGCTTCAATTTAGAAGGAGCGTTTGCTGTTTTTGCGTTTGCTCTTGGTTGAGCTTTTCCTTTTGTCGCTTTACCACTACTCCATGAATCGGAAAAACAGCTTTTGTCTTCACTTTCAAATGTTTTTTGCGTGTTACACTCGGCATCGATATCTTGCTTTAAATTTTTACGTTCATACGTGTTAAAGAAAGCATTACCTGCGCTTTCTAAAACACGTGTTAGTAATGTAAGACCATGGTACACTACTGGAAAATGTGAGTTGTCTTGTGACTCTGGAAGATATTTAATCAACACCATGAACGTCTCAGTAGATATCTTGCCCAATCGATTCTACCGGACGGAAAATTTATTCCAGACTGACGACACAGTTTGTGTATCAAACAACACCCCGGTGCTTAGTACACTTATCTGGTATAACTGGCGCAGCGTGCAAAACAGCGTTTTTGATTCGCAATTTAGGCATGCGTAAAAAAAAAAGACATTAAAAAAAATAGTCACGCTCACGATTTTTTAAAATGTATTTGAATGTATAGAGAAATAAAAATATTTAAATACTTTAATTTTTTGTGTTCATGTTCACATAAAAGTTTTGGTTTTTTTTTTAACTTGCTTTTGGAAAAATGCACGTTTTTCCTTAGAGGACAACAAATCTTTTACATATTCTTCACTAAAATAAAACAGACTTTTTTTTTGTTGAAATTATGGCATGTAATTTTTAAGTAGACAAACAGTACTACGTAAGGTTTTTTTTAAAAAAAAAATAACGAATTTTAATTCTTGTAGAATAACTATTATTTTTTTAAAGTGAATTAAAAGAATACTTAATAACAAATTATTTTCTTTAGTTTAAAGTATTGAAAAAAGTGCAGCTTTCTATTTAAAGAGAAATCAAGTACTTGTTTTTCTTTCAGACGTTTCTTCTTGACGTGTCACATTGGATCAATTTTTAGTTAAAAAATACCATTCTTGAAAGATGCCTGGGTTACAGAAAAGTTTACGTTACATTTTTTATTGAGATTTTTTTTAGTTTACTAGTGGCGTTATTTAGTAGACAAGTCATTAAAAAGATTAAAAATTTTTATTCAAGTGAAACGGTTCATTTAAAAACACACGCTAGTATTAAAGTTATTTAAATTTGGATAGTAAAACAAATCCATTCATGGTAGATAGTAATATTGCAACGGCAAGCAGAACGGTAGTACCGATAGAGGGTTCAAAAAAGTATACCAGTGCTGAAGTTGACAGCTGGACGCCAACCCAAGTCCAATACATCACAAAACAAGAACAATTGACACCCACCATGCCTCCTCTCATTCATCCGACTATATCAACAAATCATTTTCAATCGAACCATTTAAAAAATGTCGAGTTTTCCCCAAATGTCGCACATCCCTTATATAGGATGTACGCACCCTCCTCTGGAACAGTATCACAACCTTTTTCTTACCCTCATCCGTCGAGTTTATCAACAGCTGTTCCATGTCCTTTAGCCTATCAACCAGGTAATTTTGTTAACGTAATCACTCGACACATTAAACGGAAGGTTTCTTCTTGATGCATTCTAATAAACTTTGGTGCATCCAAAAATATGTTGACTGTGTTATTAAAACTGTGGAAAATATTCTGGTAGTACAAAAATTGCATATATTTAGAAAAGATTATAAAAAATGAATTCTAAAGTTAACCTTATTTTTTTAATAATAATTTAGAAAATTATTCTTTTCCACTTTTGCTGAACTAATTTTAAATTGTTGGTATGTGTGCAGCATCGATGTATAATCCCCAAATGAATACAACAAATTATTGGTATTCGCATCCCGTAAGGTTAAGCTTCGTTTCATTTTATAACAAACATTGTGTCTAATTTTAATCATCGATACACATTTTTGTTTTAGACACAACCGTTTCACTCCACAATGAACAAGGGAGTTTTTAGTAAAACAATAAACGGACATTGTAAGTTTTTCTTCATTTAATAAAATTAGTGACCTTATTTTAATGTGCATGTTTTAAAAATTTGTGAATAGATTCAATGAATCCCAATTGTTGTAACACAGATTTAAAAGAACCTTATGGAAATACTTATGTAAAGCATTTATTACGTGGATATGCCATAACGTCAATGTGTCTTATGGAATGTATAACAGAGTGCACCAATGAAATACCCTTTACACACTTCGAGAAAGTCAAATTTAAAGGCAATCGCTCGCTATTACGATGAATATATGAATTTTGGATCTCAAGTTGTGCCTTGGATTTTTGGTTTCCTTAAATCTTGTTGCCTCTTTCAAGTACAATTCTATTTTCAAAATACCTGTTTGTTAAACTGGTTGTCAATGTAGCCTTTCTCGGAATCCAATTCTTCAATAAAAAATCGACCTTTAAATGAATCTCAATTTCATGTTGAAAATGTAATTTTCCAATTAACAAAAAGATCTTATCTACAAAAAGTCGAACGTGTTTCAATTTTCTTTTTAACTAATAGGTTTGTGCTGAATGCGGTCAAGTTGTAGGAAAACGTGATTTATTGTCTCAGTCAATGATAACAAAACAACCGTAAGTTGTTCCTTTAATATCGAACTTTTTCTTTCAAAACACGTGTTTTATGCATACATTTCATAAGGTATACCGAATTTCCCTCTACGTATGACAGTGAGAAGAATACTTCTGCAACTTATTACGAAGGGTACGAAGGGTGGGATATTTGTGTGGAAAAGCGTGGAGTCACGAAAAGTCTATCGACTTGTAAGCCAAATTTACCTTTTTTTGATGTGGCTCCACCCCGTTGTTTTAAACAACCCTTGCCACTTTCTTCACGTAATAAAAGACAGGAATCGAAAGTATTAAAAGATACTTGTTTTGAAAAAGATGACAACGGGCGTATTCTTCTTCCTACTTTTTCATAAAGCATTTCAATTCAAAAAATAATAACAAATAATATATATTGTTTATGTTGTTTATCAACTTGGAAGTATCAAAAAAAAATATTACTGCTATTACAAAAAGTAATAAAAAGAAATCAACTTTTTTTATTTAAAGAATAACAAGTAGCATTATTGAAAAACGAGTTGGTACTTGATAAAAAAAAAAACCTAAAATGGATTGTTCAAAACTCTAACAAAACAATTATAACTTTCTCTGTCTCTCTTTTATCTTAAAAAAAATTGGCTTCATGTGACTGGTTGATCAGTTGTGTTCAACGACTTACACAATAATCCAGTTGCTTTTCTAAAAATAGTCATAAAAAAAAAATCATTTTTTTTTTAATTTGTCAAATTCGACATCGATTGATGGAATAACGAGAAGATCAAAAAGAGTATGCGACGTAGTCGGTTATTTAATAAACCACAAGATAAGGAACCCAAAAGTTATTTATACTCAAAAGAAGATGTGTGTACACTTCAAACAAATGAAGCGTTAGATGTACGTTTATAAAATTTTAAGAAATTCATTTTTTTTTCTTGTAATTTCATTTTAGATTGAATTTAAATTAGGCGTTTTAAGTGATCTTTTAGTGTGTCCATTATGTGAAGGTTTTTTTAAAGATGCCATGACAATTAAAGAATGCCTTCATACTTGTAAGTTGCAATGTTGAAAATGAAGCTAAATAAAATGAAACTACAGTCAACTCGCCTTACGGTGGCGTCTATAACAAAACAAAATCTTTTTTTTAAAACGACCTCGCTATTTATTAAAAAAATTAAGCACTTTACTTTATGTTTGTAGTTTGCAAATCCTGTATTTATTTACATTTAATTAATGAGAACGATACCTGTCCAGTGTATGTTTTTTTTTTTTTTATTTAAGCAAACGATCAGTAAACGTCCAGGTGTTTTAGTGTGGTTGGATCAAGTTTACCCGACGTGGTTCAGTAATTTCAAAAATTATGCATCATGACGATACCTTAACAAATTTTTTTTTTGTTCTGTTAAAATTAGACGAGATGTGACTATACAAAATTTAGTGGATAAAATGTTTCCTCATTTTGCTTTAAAGGAAAACGAAGAAAAAAAGGAACTTATGGAAACTCTACACGTACTCTACATGAATAACTGCCATTGTCTTTTTTCAAAATTGATCTTGTCACGTTTTTATACGTCGAGTGTAGTGTTCGAGCTAGCACATAAGCCACATATTTTATTGTGATTCTATTTTGAGTAATTTCATGTTCTCTGTAACCTATGTTTTAAAAAATGAAGCGATTTTTATGTAACGTTGTGTAGTACTGTACTTTGGACAATTTTTTTTGTTATTAATGATTTTAGGAGTTGTCTTTAAACGAGAATGAAAAAGGTGAAGCGAGTATTGAAAAAGATAGTAAGAAGGAAGAAGATTCAAATGAATTGAAAAACATATGTTTACCACCATTTTACGAAACGGACATGAGAACTTCTCTTGGTGTGTTAAAGGCTACAGATGAATGGTTTGCCCATTTATTAGATAAAGGTACCTTTTGTCATTTTAGATCTCTAAAAAGTGTTTAATGCCAACATTGAATAATTTTTTTTTTAAAGATAAAGGGCTTAGTTTTTTTAAAAATCATTGTGGATTCACTGTATCCTTAAGCTCTGCTGAGTAAAATCTTTTTCTTTTGATCTTCAATTTCATGTTGCTTCTTCTCTGCAATTTGTATTAGTACTACAAATTATCTGGAATTTAAAACAAAATACATAAGAACTTCATCGCAAACGCAAATTATGCATCTTGCATTATACATTGCTGATCAACTTCATTTTCAAAAATCGGAATTAAGGAATGTAAGTCCACTTTGGGTCTCCTTTTCTCTTGTTACTCAAAATCTCTATATACATGAGAGCATCGTCATCTAATGAACATGTTCGAGCGAGCCCGTCCTTTTTGACATGTTTTTACGTGTTAATTTTTTTTTTTCAAGATTGAGTTATTACTACAAGGTCAGGTGTTAGCTCATTCTCATTCCTTGGAATTCGCGTGGTATGTTTCTTCAAGTCGTAATGAAAAATAAATACAAGTTTGTATTTCTGTGAATCTTTATTTTCTAGTCGCTCGCGCAAGTTGAATACTTCAACTTGTATAGATTTACAGTTCCGCGTGTTACAAGAAAATCGAACAACTTTAACGTGAAGTTTGGTGACCCCACTGTTTGTTGGAAAAGCTAATAGAGTTAAAACACTACTCTGCTTGGTGTTGCGCACAAATTTGTCGACGTGTGTGTGTGTGTGTGTGTGTGTGTGTGTGTGTTAAACAAGAAGAAGAAACGTGTAGCTTCTTCGAATTTTGTTTTTACATTAAATTGATTAAACCAAAAAGTATTAAAAACAAATGAACGAATGTTTTCAATAACTTTGATGAATATTTTGACGCATCAAGTCGAAATGAAAAAAAAAACTCAATTTTAATGGTAGTTCTAGATTTGTTCCACTATACAACTTTTCTTTCTCAAAAAAAGAAAAACGTTGTTAGTTGACTGAAATAATTTCAGATAATTGGACTTTTTGTATTGGTGCTATCTTTTTTGATAAAACGCGATTAAGGAACAACTTGGACGTATAATACAAAAGAATGTAACAGGACAATACATTTTTTTTTGGTTCAAAACAGTTTGAACAAATTTTTGTTTTAATAAAAAAACATTGACATAAAATAATATCCATACACTTGTTGATACACATTTGCTTTTATTTTACAAATAAAAGTACAAATTATTTTTTAATAATTTCATGCTTAAAAGAAAAATCCAAGAATTTTTCCACCAGTGTGACGTTTTCTGGCTTCTTCGTGATCCATAATTCCGTAAGATGTCGTCAGTACAACATGACCAAATTGACGCGAAGGAAGAAGATCGGAAGTGATTTGCTCAATTTTATCAAGTGTTACATCAAATCGAGGCGATATAACACCGCATTTGTTAATGCGACCAAGTAGATTGATAACAATTTTCCCGCTACGATGATCATCAACAATTTCAAATTCTCCAATGTATCCTGAAATCATATTTGCAACGTGATTGGAATAGTATGAATTTAATAAATCATTGTAAGAAAAAGCAAAAGTATTGTGACACGTCAACTAAATAAAAAGGCAAACCTCGTCTTTGCATACAAAGGAGAAAATGAACAATAACTTTGCTAGACGGGCGAATCAAGACCTGTCGACGTCCTCGTTTCTCTGCATTAATAATTGTCTTAAGACAATCCGCAAGAACTGACATGCGCACCATCTAAAAATGAAAAAACAAAGATATGAAAGACAGTACAGTAAATTGTTAGCTTTGAAGGCTACCTTTTCTATACTTTAAAAATACAGGACAACGAAACAACCAAGAAGCCTTAGATCAGACAAAAAAGTATAGTTGACTAAAACTCAATAAGAATGGGGCGTCCCGTTTCGGGACCAGTTGTCGAGTGGACCTAAAAGAAGTTGAAAATGATGTTTATCTTTCAAATTATTTTTTGTTACATGAAAGTTTTAGTAGATTATTTTTGTTTTTTTTGAATTGAGGGTCTTATCAAATGAACTACAGTCGCATGAACTTTAATAAAAAATATACTTGTTAAGAAACTTTTGCATTCATTTAAAGGAAAAGCATATCGTTATGTAAACAAATTTGATTCATGAATCAATCTTCACCTTTTAGTTAATGGGCTATGTCATTCATTATCGTTTAAAGTAAGAAAAAAGCCTATTGAAGCGTGCCGCGAAATGGATAGTAGTACAGAAACAAAGTCTTTCTTTTTGTGCATACTATGCAAAAAACTACGTGCTCGTGTTTTTTTTTTATCATGTCTAATAAAACACTGAATTCAGTACAAAGTGTTACTTTTTTAGACTATCATTAGGCTGTCAATAATAAAGTAATCTATCATCAATTGAACAAATCCTTTTGTAACGAGTTACATGTTCAATACACCCATATAACTCTAAAACTTTGACTTGCTTATGCATGAGTCTTCAAATTTCTCAACTTGATGCATCAAAGTTGAAACAAATTTAGACGAGTCATGCACTGTTACATTTCATAGTGCATGTTTCCATTGACAGGGAAAACAAACATTTGAATAGACTAGATTAAATAATTTCTGATATATTATTATGTAACAATTGTGTGGTTGCTTAATGATGCTAATGTGGTTGTACAATTTTCGTCAATATCCATGAGCAATATTTTTGTACTTTTCAATGAGTTATAAATTCGGTACCTTACCTTTCGTAAGATGACCACTACCGTGACCAAAAAGTTTTCTTTTTTATTGATTAATAGTCTACATTGAATCATTGTCTAGAGATATTTTGATTTGGTAAAGTTGTATATGTTTTTTAAAAACGTCAGTTTGCTCGAAAATGTGTTGATGAAGGGTGACTCGAGTAATCTTTTTTTATAAACCCGGTTAAAGATGATGGGAAATGAGAATAAAGAAGAGTCATCGGGTCAAGAAGATTGTTTTCAATCGTACGGCTCATTATTAGAACGAAACCAAGAAAAACTATTTAATATCTCTCACAAAGTTTTGAACTTTGGTTTACGGAAAATTAATATTAATAAAGAGATAAAATATAATGGGGATGATTTTTCAAAAAATGTGATTCAATGTTCAAAGTATCCTGTACGTTATTTTTTATTTTTTCATTTCACAGTATTAATTCATTTTTTCAATCCATTGCATAATTAGATTTTAGATTTTATAAATCGTATAGTCTGCTGTATCACACAACTACCTAGTAATGTAGCGTTTCTACTTATTTTCTTTTGTTTGGAGACTTTGCATTGCGGTACATTTGTCTTGTTCGAGTCTTAACACATTTTTTTTATTGTTACTTCATCAGTGAGTGCAACTTATTATTTTCCTAAAAAAGCTTTTTTTCAAATTTCACCCAATTGTGTTTGGTTGATTCTTCTTCACGGTATAATTTATTGCTCTTGTGAAGCGTATCGATGGTATATACAATTTAATGTCACCTGTAAACAAAATACAAGATCATGTGAGGTATTTTGTGTCTCTGCGAAACGCTTTAAAAGAACTCAATGGACGTCACTTTGTGTACGCTAAATCTTTCAAAACATATTGATTTATGAGTTTTTTTTTTTTTTTTACAAAATCAAAAGGCTGGACAAATTATACGTTTTAGCAATAAAGAAATGGTTCCCGCTGATGTCATTCTTTTGGCTAGCTCACATTTAGATGGACTCGTTTTCATTGACACTCGTACGTTTCTTTTCATGACTGCGTTCTATTGAATCGTTTTTCTATAAATTCTTTTAGATTTGATTGATGGTGGAACACATTTTAAAAAAAAGTATGCAGTGAAAGAAACTCAAGGTGACACAAAATTTTCAATTTGCTCTTCTATTCGGGGCCGGTTAATGTGTGAAGCTCCCAAAGGTCGCTCTGAAACTTTCAAAGCAACTTTAAGTCTGGATGGTCATCCCCGTGTTGCCTCATTAGATTATCGATGTTTTGTTTCTCAAGGTTAGTAATTGACTTGCAATGAATTAAAAAAATATAAAATGCAGCAACTTGTTTATCAATTTTATGTTAGGCTCAATTATATGTGGATGTGATTGGGTTCTGGCTGTGGTGGTTTATACGGGGCATGAAACTCGAGTTTCATTACAAAACGTACCCTTTCTTCCATTTTATGCACGCCCTAATTCAATGGAAGAATGTGCTTTATCTAAAGCAGCTCTTTACGTTGTATTTGTTTGCTTTCTTGTACGTTGAAAATTTCAAAAATCATATGTTTTAAAAAAATCATGTTAGATATGGTTAGTATTATTATATCTTGGATTTTTTTATACTCCTCATAAAACAAGTTTTACCGCGTTTGGGGGTTTAGAAACAATGTTGGTGGAAATTATTTTGGAGCATCTTAAAATTTTAGTCTGTGTTTTTCCTCTATTTTTATCCGTGCTTCGTTACATTGCTTCTTTTCTTCAAACATTCACAACTCGTTAGTTTTCATAAAACTTGAAAACGGGGTTCTCATAGTCTTTGTTATGTTATTTTGCTATAAAAAAAAAACATCAAGTAGCTGGTAGCAAAGCAGATGAAGAAAACTTTACACATGTTTATAATTCCAATACGTGTTCGCTCCTAGGGCAAGCGGATTTCCTTATTACTGATAAAACGGGAACATTAACAAATGGTCAGCGTATGTCATTTGCGTGTTTATTTATTGAGGGGCGCGTGTATGGGGAGCTGGCTTTAACAAAAAATGGAACCTCCAATCAAGTGAAGAGTTCAACAGGTTCTTTTAAAGAAAAACCATCAAAACTTGTTAAAAAAAAAACAAAAGCGATCAAACAAAAAAATTTAATTTTTCATTTAACCTATTTTTTATCAAGCTATTTTTCTAATAAATATAATAAACAAAAATCCAAAATATGGAAATTTATTCATTTAACCTGTAAAAAAAATAAAAAAAATAAAATACAACATTTCAAAAAAAAATTGATCCATAACCAAAACAATTCAATATCTTATAAACATCAAATGTTTCCCCTTCGTTCACCCGCAGCGTCCGTGCGCATGTTATATCCGAAATTTTCATCCAAACCATTAGTAAATAAACGATGTTTCTCATGTCCTAGTATTATCATATCTCATACAACAAGGATAAACAAGTCCAAAAAGCGTACCAGATCTTTTCAGTGTAAGTTAAGTGTCTTGTTTTTTTCAACTTTTACCTCGGTATTGATTTTCGCAGCCTTTCCAAGTTATTTAGCTTCGCGCACTGAATTCTCAGATACGCGGATTCTTGATGACCTTTGTAAAAAGAATGTTCGCAGTACCTCTATACAAAATATGCTTCTTGTACGTCTGAATTTATATCCACCATCCATTTTAAAAAATTTCCTCTTTAGGGTATGTCGTTATGTAATAGTGTGGCAACAACAAGTGATGCGTTAATGTATCTACTGAAATCTTCTATGAATAATGAACATCATACGGTGGAACAAAGGGATTCTTTATGTAATTTTCCTTTTTCACAAACCCATTCAAGTATAGAAATTCCATTGGATGAGTCAATTTGGACATCTTCTAGACATCCACAATTAACAGATGAGATTTTATGGTCTTCTTCAATTTTATGGAAAGAAGAAGCGGCTTCGTTTTTACGGTGATCAATAAAGTTGACATAGTAAAAAACATTCTTATCTTATTGTAACTTTTTCAGATATCATGCAGAGTACCCTGAAGAAGAGTGTTTACTGGCTGGATGCACGTCGATAGGTTTCCGCTTATTATGGCGTTCTCCTTCCCTTATTATTCTTGAGGTTAATTAAAAAGAAAGAAACAAATCTTGATAAAAATTTTAATATTATGCAACGTTTATTTCTTTTAGCGACGGGGCAAAATTTTAAAATACGAAGTTTTAGGGTATAATGCATTTGACTCATCTCGTCAACGCATGTCTATCGTTGTTCGTTTAGGTGCATTCTTCTCTATAAAAAATATTAGTATAACTTTTTTTTTTCTTTCTAGAAAACACTGAAAATGTGTATCTTTTTTGTAAAGGATCAGACAATGCCGTTTTGCCATTATGTTCGCGTTTGTCACAATGTGATAATCATAAAAAGATAGACCGAATCCGACGTTATATTCGTTATTTTTCTCAAAACGTTTGTTTCCTTGTTCTTATTGAATCCATCATATTCCATTGAAACATTTGTCTTTCTGCGCTGTAGGGATTAAGAACCCTTGTTTTCGCTTGTCGCTCATTATCCTCAGAAGAACAAGATTGTTTTCAACGACTCCAAAGTTTTGTTGCGGCCCATCAAAATCGTAAAGATGACATTTATCAAATTCTCGATTCGTTCGAATCCAATTTAACTGTAATTTCATCAAACAGCTAAATTGAAACAAATTATTGTAGTGATGAATTGGCTTTTCTTTTAGTTTTTAGGAATTTCTGGAGTACGGGAGCGCGTAACTCGTGGAGCTGTCAATACAATACGTAACTTAGGTTTGGCTGGTGTACGCGTTTGGATGATGACAGGTCAATTGTGAAAATAAATTTGTGTCAGTAGTTTTTTTTTCTTAATGATTTCATTTAATAGGAGATCATTCGGAACTTGGACTACATATTGCGTATACATCCAAAATCTTTCAACCCACTTCTATTGTTTTTCAAGCGCATATATCGACTAATGCCTCAAAGTGCTCCATACTTCTTCGTGTAAGGATGGAAGAAAAAAAAAAACTCTCTGATCAATACTTTTAAATTGTATATTAAATAGACGGAAATACGCTCTTTGTATTCGCGTTTTTGTTCATTATTACAAACAAGACATATTGATGAACCAGTAGCATTATTAATTTCCGGGCCAGAAATTGAGCTTTTCTTAAGCTCAGCTGACTTAAAAGTTGTTTTTTGTAGTCTGGTATGCAATAAAAAATTTTTAAAAAAAATTAAAGTTCAATTTTTTTTTGTGTCTTGACCACCTTTTAGATATGTTGCAGTGATGCAGTCGTTTTTTGTCGAATGACACCCGAATTAAAACGACGCGTTATTCAGTTACTTAAAAATAAATTGACGCCTTCTCCAATCATTTTCGCTTTAGGAGATGGTTCTAACGATATTCCTATGTTTAAGGTAACTCTCTCTAGCGTTTATAACATTAATTTTTTAAAATCTTTTTTAACGCAATATCTTATGTTTTTTCTATCATCAATTCGTGATTCTAAACTTTATTTTCAAACTATTCAAATACTTTAAATCATCCCAACAACTTATAGACCGCTTTTTAAAAAGATTTCATGTATTTCATCTTCTTTTTGTTTCTACACATGGTCTTTTAAACACACTTTATTAAAAAATTGGTCAATAGTCTTCATTTTCAACTAGTAAAATACAACACAACGTATTTTGATTTTTTTTTTAAGGAAGCTGACGGTGGTATTGTCGTTATGAATACAAAGCAAAAGTGTTATGCTCCATGTTTGAATTCTCTTTACGTTCAAATCCCTTCTATTAAAGAAGTGAAGAGTTTGTTTTTTGTTCATGGACGATTATTTTCTAAGCGCATATGGTAACTCTACAGAATTAAAAAACGTACTTTTTTATTTTTAATTACCATAAAGGTTTGCAACAATTCTAGTGTATTATTCGGCTGGTTTGTTTTTGGGAGAAGTTGTTACATTAGGTTACTTTACTGGAAATACTTATAACTTTTTATATACGTTTGAACGTTTGTTGTTTTGTCAATTTTTCTTTTGTGCATGTATTATTTCTATTCATTCCTTATACTTTAAAGATATACCCAATCCAATTGCTGAGAATTTACCTTGGGCTTATCTTCTAGTATGTTTTCAGTTACCACTATTGTACTTTTTGTTATTCAAAACGAACACTACATCAGTCGCGTCGGGAGTTCCGAAGTAAATGCCCCTATATATTTGTTGAATTTATAAAAGGATTTTTGACTTTAATTGTATCCAACTATTTTATAACTATTCCTTACTTTTCCTCTTTGACATTTTATCACTATAATTTAACGATCAAAGATTTATATGTTGATTATACCACTGGTTTTCTATCATGTTGTGTATGGGAAATGATTATGGAAACTTGTCACGGATTAACTAAAAATTCTTTTTTACTTTATTTAAAGTGTATCATTTTATGGTACTTTTTGTTGTTTCTTGGATATATTTATTGGATTATTTCCTTTAGTAAATTTTTTTTTAAACCATGCTCAGGTACATTGTTTTTTTCTACCTATTTTCTTCAATGAACTTACAATAGATATCCTTATATTTGATGAACGACATTTAAGTTATTGGTGTCGACAACCGTATATTTTATTGGTGTGCTTTAGCGTTGCTACAAGTATTAATCTTACAAGACGAAGGTACGTTTTCATTTAAAACATACGCCAAATATACAAAGAATTCTTATCATTATAGATTCTTTTCTACAGTATTGGAAAGATTCTCACATAATTTAATTATTTTCTTATCAAATCTTTATTATCAAAAAAAAAGTCTCTTTAAAGATCTTTCTCAAAACACTCTACTATCCCAAATTACATCTATTTGTAATCCTTTAAAGAAGAAAAATGTTAAATTTCTTCCCTTACCTGTTCAATATAAATTAGTTCAAGATAATAATCGTCAACATGCGTTAACTTGTAATTTACCTTTTGTATCCGATATTGATAAACTTTCTGTTTTGGTTCACCTGAAAAGTCAACATCGTCAACGTCATTTGAGTGAAGATTTAGAAGCTCCTTCTTTTGAATTATTACAAATGTTTTGGGGAACTCGTTTCAAATTTGCTGATTTTCCAAAAAAGAAAACACCAAACTTTTTTGAAGAAAACATTCATATTACTGCACCCTTTTCTCAACGGTATTCATCTCATAAAAACAGTCACTCGACGACCGTGTCATCTTGTAAATCAATTCATTCTTATACAAATATAGCTGGATCTCTTAATTCAGCAACGTGTACAAAAAATTCACCTCATAATTTAATTCATGCAAAAGATTACGCACATAAAAAAAAAGAAGTACATGATTTCGATTTTATTCTTCATAAAACAAATCACGTACGTGATACGTTGAATTGGATAACATTGCGGTTTCACGATCCTCAGCTTGAAATAGAATATCAAAAATATCGAATATGTAGTGGCGAGTACGTTGAAATATTAATATCATTAACAAAAAAAACATTTTTTGCTTTCTAGAAATATGGAAAAAGTATTCTATTATATATTCTTTTTAATTTGGACAGCTTGTGTAGTGAATATTGTTTGGGATCTTAGGCTTTTTTTGGGCCGTGAAACTCAAGATTTTTTCGCCGTTTATTATCCGTCCAATGCTTTTCTTCTTGATTGTCTTGTGGTTTTTTTATCCTTTGCAATTTATTATTCCATCTTTCATTCAGAATGGTTTTATTTTTTAATACGTTTTATTTGCATTATTTGCACCATTAACAAAGAAATCATTCATTATACTAAATGTGAAGATGGAGCATCTTTTGCATCTATTATCTCTGTGCTCACTTTTGTTATTCTCCGTATACCTTTTTTTTATGCCTTGCTTCAGAATATTGTTTTTATGATTCTATTTAGCATAAGGTAAGGAAAACGCGTCAATTTATATAATGCTGTTGGTTTCAGATACATATGCACTTTTCAAAAATGTTTGGGGAATATAGAAAACGTAAATCACTTTTTTGAAGATACTAGTTTGTTTACTCCTAATGCAGAACTAAGCCATTTCAAATATAACGCGACCACTTCTTTTTATTCCGTAACCCATTTCGCCCCTTTTTTCATCGGAATTCAAATATTAATTGGTTTTGTTGGGTACAAACTAGAATACAATGAACGTTGTGGTTTCTTTCTTAGCTATCAAGCCCATGTAGCTCGGCAGAAACGTCGTGAAATGCTGAACACAATGCTGCCATCTTTTGTAGTAGAACAATACCTACGAGCTGCTTTGAATCTTACACGGTATGCAAAAAAAAAAAATGAAAAAAAAAAAAACTACTTGTTATAGATCGCTAGGCACTGTGGAACCAAAAGAACATAGTATTGTTTCAGTTGTATTTTGTGACGTACACAATTTTGAGCAATTAATAACAAATGTTAAACCAACGCATTTAATTCAAGTAAATTCTTTGTTTTGTACTAGTTAAAAAAAAATGTTGCTTTTGACTTAGGCGTTAGATTCCCTTTTTTTGTGCTTTGATAAGTGCGTTGATTTTCATAAAGGGGCTAAAGTGGAGACCGTTTTTGAAACATACCTTGTAGCGACAAGTTTGAATGCAGAAGGCTCTTCACCAAACAATAACGACACAAATCATGCTCATATTGCAGTAGAGTAAACTTTTTTTTTTTTTTTTTTTGTTTTTTTGATTTTCATTTTTAGAATAGGTAGAAGCATGCTAGAGATAGCCAGATGTATGGTTTATCAAACTAAAACTGTTTCAGTAGATGCTTCTTCATATGATAATTTAAAAAGAAATAATAAAACGAAATTCGAGCGTATTCATGTTCGCATTGGAATACACTCCGGATCTGTTTATAGTGGAGTTGTTGGTGTAAAGAAGCCCCAGTACTGTTTATTTGGAGATACAGTCAATACAGCGAGTCGTATGAAAAGTACTGGAATGTGTGACAGAATCCACATATCCCAGATCACTTATTCCTTTTTAAAAAAAGATTATAAATACAAATGGGAACCACGACTTATTCAAGTAAAGGGTATTGGATTAATGAAAACATATTTATTACAACCCGCCTATGAAAAATCGCATTATCATCGGTCGTCTCATCAATGGGTGTCAAGTTTGTCAATGTTTGAAATCAATACAAGCTCTTCATTTAGTAAAGATATCAAGAAAATTTATCAATGTGAAGAAATGTATTCAAAAGATACTTTCTTGAATAAATCCAAATTATCTAAAAACTCAATGATATTAAAACCGACAAGCGATCTAAAAACTTTTCAAAAAACTCCTTTATGGATTGTTTCCAGGTCCTCAACATTAAGTTCTTCTTTATCCTTTAATCTCTACACAAAACCTTTTATTTTTCAATGTTGTATACAATGTTGTCATTGGTGTTTAAGAAATTTTTTTTTTCCGATTCCTACTTTTTTGCATATCCCTTCTTTTACTATATCTCAATGCAAAAACAACTCAAATGAAGTGAAAACAAAACATTATTATCGTAAAAAATTAGCTCCCATCAACTCTATCGTTTGCCCTGAATCTAAATATTACATGTTCAGTCGACTGTTGTGTTTTCGTAATGCGTTTGTTGAGGAAAAGTTTTGTAGCCAATTTTATAAAAATGAACTTAACATGAGTTCTATTGAGCAATCTCTCATTTTATTCCTAGTAAGAAAATACGTATCCTTTGAAAGTCATTCAAAATTTAGTTAAAGTTAGTTTATGCTCTTCAATGTTTTAATTATTTATTTTCAATGGTTTTTAATGTAATTTTATAAAATCGTCTATTACTTTTTTATATATTGTTTTTTTAATAGATTTTATTTATTACTGAAACTTGGGCAATACTTCTTTTACCGACTCAAAATAATGTTAAAAACAAAGTCGACATTGAATATCTTCATTGGACAACAAGAATGTTTTTCAACGCTACGCTAGTTTTTCTTTTTTGTCTTATAAGAGAAAACTTTTCTTCTGTTATTTGGGTATTGTTGTAAATAAAAAAAGTTACTATTTTATTATGATATAAAGCAGAAGAAAGTGACAAGACATTTTCTGATTGGAATTCTCCATTTCATTTTATTGATGGCAGGAACCATTATTATTCTGACAAATATTATGACTTCTGTTTCTTTACTAGACAAAAGAAAACTCTTTCTTGCTTCTTTCAATAATAGTCCAATTATTTTTTTGACACTCAACTTTATTGTTATGACGCCCAAATTTTCTTGGTTTCCTAGTGACAAGTTACAATTTTTTTTTTATATAACTATTCTCAACAGTTGCTCTGGTTTACTATTTTCTCAAGCCCTGGCTTTTAATTTAACCCTAATCACAATTTTATGTATTATTATTGGAATAAATATGTATAAGGGTCTCAACTCATCAAACTCATGTGTCTTAGTGTGTTTTCTTGTTGTAAATCTTATTTCTAACTATTTAAAAGAATCAACTGACCGTACATTATTTGTTGCTAATGAAGAACTTCAGTTAACAGCACAAAGAGCTCAGGAACTATTAGAGGATATGCTTCCCCGTCAAGTATTTTATTGATATGATTTTTTATAATGACTCTTTTCATTTATAGATTTTATGCGAATACCAAGAAGATCGACTTAAATTGGCATACAAACATGAAAACATGTCGTTTTTATTTGCTGACATTTGTCATTTTACACCGTGGGCTAAACGAACGGAAGCAAAAGAGGTAATCACTACATCATTTTTCTCCACTGTACTTTTACATTTTTTTAGGTTATTCGATTATTGCAACAACTTTTTAATCAATTTGATTATTACGCATCTTGTTTTAATTTATTTAAACTGTGTACTATCGGTGATGCTTACATCGCCGTCACTGAACCCCTTGTAAGGAATGAAAGTTCTCGATCGGCTGCAGCACATGGTGGTAAACGTGTTTTACAAATGGCAGAAGCTATGACAGTTGCCATTAAATCAATGCGATCTGAAAAACAAGTGAAAAAAACAATTAGAAAAAAAAAATAAAAATACAATTGTATTACTTTTTTTAGATATGGGACTTAGGAATGCGGATAGGTGTTCATTATGGAGATTGTTTTGGAGGTATGATCGGTTCTGGACGACTACGTTATGACTTATGGGGTCATGACGTTATAACTGCGAATACGATGGAATCTGAGGGAAAACCAGGACACATTTGCGCTTCGGATTCTTTTTGTAATTTAATTGAGGAAGAATTTCCAAAGTAAGAACGTCTATTATTAATATGATTTTGGTACTAACACGATGTTTAAATTACTTAATAATCTTTACAACCTCTTAAAAATAATCCTTTTTTATTTTCAGGCAGTTTGATTTTCAATTTTATAAAATGGTCAATGTGTGCGGTAAACAAGTTAAAACGTATCTTCTCGCCAATACATGTCAAAACGACGTAAATAAAGGTTTTGATTTTTCAATCCATCAAGGCATGTAGTCTTTTTGTTAGCAACGACTAAAGATTGATTTGTAAATTCTTTCTCTTGAATATTAGAAAAAAATAATATTGAAACCAATAGAAAACCATAATAAGTTTAATATTTTATTTTTTTTTATTTTAAAAACTGTATGTTTTTTTATGATACTAGAAATTAAGTGAACATGCTTTGTTTAAATAATAATACACACATCTTTTTATAAGATTCGTTAAATTAAAATAAGCTTATTTTTTTAATCTATGCCTGCATCTAATTTTTGTGACTGTGTCAAAAAAAACATGTCAGTCTGGTTCCTCATAGGGTTGCCACCGTAACTCTCACGTTGAGGTCATCATGAACAATAAATCACGTACTTTCGATGAAGAATTACATTTTATTGAGAAAATTAATGAAATAAAGTATCGAATAAGAAAAGGGTTTGTCCCTAACATGAAAACAGACGGAATTGTTTATGTCAATTCAAATTTAAAACAACTTTTAATTGATGAGCTAGAGCATTACTCATTACAAAATGCTCAACAAATTTTCAAACCATATAATCGGAACAAAGAAATCACAGAAAGCATAGGAGGATTTTTACCTGCTTTGAAACAGATAGCCAACGTAGCGTCTCTTCCGGGAATAGTAGGTAACTCTATCGGTTTGCCCGATGTTCACTCAGGTATGTGAAATAAGCTTTTACATTTGTGAATACAACAAATTTTATTTAAACACTTTGTATAAAAACTTTTGCGTACATTTATTAGTCACAACGCGGTGATGTTACTCTTTCACAAACAAAGAGGAATTATTCATCAAAGTATGTGCAATTAAAAAGTTAAGGCTACTATGTCAAACAGCTATATAATCTATCACAATTTACGTAGAAATTATCAAACTATGTTTTTTTCTTTGTTATATGACTTTTGTGAACATATTTATTATATAGATTTAATTTTTTTAAAAATTATACATGCGTAACATTTAGGCTACGGATTCGCTATTGGTAATATGGCTGCGTTCGATACTGGTGATCCGCAATCAATCATCTCTCCGGGGGGTGTAGGATTTGACATTAACTGCGGAGTCAGACTATTACGGACAAATCTCACTGAACAGGATATTCTTCCTATTAAAGAAAAATTAGCGCAATCTATGTTTGATCATATACCAGTAGGCGTCGGAAGTCAAGGTATATTTCCTTGCAGCAACTATGGTAGGGAAAATTTATAACTAAACATATATTTAGACACACCAATAAATCAAGCCTGTGTCTAATACTACATATTTAAAATTATCGTTCAAAATATTTCGTCATAGATTTAGACGAAATTTTATTACTGGGAATGGACTGGTCATTAAGAGAAGGGTTCTCATGGCCTGAAGATAAGGAACACTGTGAAGAGTATGGCAGATTAACATCAGCCAATCCTGTAGCAGTCTCTAGTCGTGCCAAACGAAGAGGACTATTGCAATTGGGAACATTAGGTGCTGGAAACCATTACGCTGAAGTGCAAATCGTCGATGAAATATATGACGAAATTGCGGCAAAACAGATGGGGCTTTTCCAGAAAGGGCAAGTCTGCGTCATGATTCACACTGGTTCCAGAGGCTTAGGCCATCAAGTAGCTACAGATTCTTTGTTATCTCTTCAAACTCAAAGTTCGGGAGTTCAAGTAAACGATAAACAACTTGCTTGTGCACGGATTAATTCTCCAGAAGGGCAAAAATATTTAAAAGGTATGGCTGCTGCTGCTAATTACGCTTGGGTCAATAGGTTAGAAATATAGTTTTGTCTATTATTTTTCATATTTTAGACTTACAGGTCGGTCATAACATTCCTTGCTAGACAAGCGTTCGCTAAGGTGTGTAATTCTACCCCTGATGACTTGGATATGTGCGTCATCTATGATGTATCCCATAATGTAGCAAAATTTGAAGTAATTTTTTCAGAGAATAAAATTATTGATTTAAAATCTTTTTTTTTCTGATTAGCAACATTGTATTAATGGAAAACCAAAGGAATTGCTGATACACAGAAAAGGCTCCACTAGAGCCTTTCCTCCTCATCATCCATTAATACCTTTAGATTATCAATTTATTGGTCAACCTGTTTTGATAGGTGGCACCATGGGTACAAATTCCTATATTGCATTAGGGACTGTCCAAGGAATGAGTGAAACATTTGGTTCAACGTGTCATGGGGCGGGTCGCGCATTAAGTCGTAATAAAAGTCGAAATACATTAGACTACAAAGACGTTTTACAAAAATTACATGATAAAGGAATCTCGGTAAAAAATATTAAATTATAAATTTTTGTTAGAAAACGTAGATTGTTTTTTCTATTATAGGTTCGTGTAGCTTCTTCTAAACTTATAATGGAAGAAGCTTCTGAAGCTTACAAGGATGTCTCTGAAGTTGTCAATGTATGTCATTGTAATCAACAATTTTTGAAAAATATATATATCACTACTCAGACTTGCCATGCCGCCGGTATATCAAAAAAATGTGTCAAATTACGACCCATAGCTGTTATAAAAGGATAAAATAAAGTAAAACTTAAGAATATTGGAGCGAATTATAACCATATTTATAGTTTAGTGATTTCAATATATATATGAATTTATTATATTTAATTCAAGTGTATATTAAAAACATTACTGTAGTAATCTATCTTTTTTTACGATAAATATGTTTATTTTTTGTATAGTTTTTCTCACTTAATACTCAAAAACGATTACATATTGTTCCAGAATTTTTTCAAAACCGTTGTATCATTCTGCACAATTACTGATGTCGCATGTTGAAAACAAATTTTATCAGAAAAAAAAATTGTAAATTTACACATATAATATGCACGAAACCAAAAACGTCATAGAAACCAAATTCAATCAATTTGAACCAAACAGTAATTCTTTCTCTAATTTACCTCATTTAATACTTCAAGAAGCTAATAAAAAGGTATATGAGAAATCCTTACTTTATATAATCTAGTGCTATGAAATAAGATTAATTTTGAGGAGCCTTCCCAGGAATGGAGTATACATATGAGCTCCGTTGCAATTTTAGATGAATTTTTCACTCAAGAAGCAATATTAGATAAAGTAGATCAGTTTATGTCTGTAATAATTTTCATGTTTAATTCTCAGACTTTTCAGGAAGAACTTACTTTCTTTTTATCATTAGCTCAACTTCAAAATGAATGCTACAAATCAGAAAATTCGCCAGGATTACGGCTACCTGAAAAGTTTTTTGAGACACTTAGTGATATTGAAAGTCGGATAGATAACATTACTGAAGCAGACATTTTACAACGCATTTTGGCAACAGCAGAGGAACAGCGTGATTCTTTAACAGCTGCGTTGAAGAGTGCAAATAATGAAGATACACCTATAATACTTGAACAGTAAGAAACTTGAATCAAGAACAAAATTATAACTGCTAAAAGTATTCTAGTTTTCAAACATTAAGGTCACGTTTTGTGCCGAAAATACGTTATTCATGCAAAAAAAGAAAATGTATGTATATTTAATGTATATATTTTCACTACGATGGTATTCCTTTGTAAAAAACTGAGATGAAATTTTTGTGCTATATGAAAAGGTAATAATAAACGTACAGCAACATGTTTTAATTAGCTCACGTGATGGCTAAAAATAACACAGGACGCTTTTAATGTAATATGGTTATATTTTTCATCTAATATAAGCTTATTAAAAAAAGATATGAATATAGTATTGTTTAGTACGATTATCGGAAACATAACACGGAAAACACAAAATTATATTTTATCTCTTGTATAACTGTTTCGTTTTTCATTCATTATTTACATCACAAAACAAAATGTAAACGTTTTGTCGTAGCCTTATTAGCTTAGTTGGTAGAGCGTTCGCTTTGTAAGCGAAAGGTCACTGGTTCGACTCCGGTATAAGGCTTTTAATTCTTTGTATTTTTGGTATTCAGGTAAAATGGAACAAAAAGAAAGCATGGTAGCATTACTCTTTATAAACCGTTTCAAAGAAATTCAAATACGAATGTTTTACCACTTTTACCAATAAACACAAACTAGTTAATTTTTTCGGTTGTACGGCTTATTACATTTTTTTAATCTCACGCACCTTTTTTATTTTCTTCCAATAAAGTTAACTTTATATTTTTTCAATTCCAAACATAATTTAAGTTTTATCTAAAATTATTTATGAACAGTAAATATTCGTCAACATATAAAATACTCTATACGTGAGCTGATTAACCCTTGAACTCTTGAAACCGTAAAGACAGATAAACATAGCAGCCTTATTAGCTTAGTTGGTAGAGCGTTCGCTTAGTAAGCGAAAGGTCACTGGTTCGATTCCGGTATAAGGCTTTTATTTTAATTTTTTTATTTAAAAAAAAACATTTATGTAGTATTGTTTCATTGAAAGGTTAAAAAACACTTTTATCGTTAGAATAATTTCTTAATACTACTCACAGTATTTTTTAATGAGAACACACAAACATACGTTTTGATGTATTTAAAATTATACACGGAGCGTGACCAACAGGTAAATTTAGAAGACGTTGCGTTTTTCCTTAGCCTTATTAGCTTAGTTGGTAGAGCGTTCGCTTAGTAAGCGAAAGGCCACTGGTTCGATTCCGGTATAAGGCTGTTACTGTTTTTGATAATCATTATGACAAGCTTTGATAACGTTTTGAACTTTTGCTCTGTCAAAATATATTAAAAACAAATATGAGTGAATATTTGGCTGTAAACAACACATGAATCGTAACGATATAGTGAACATAGTTTCATACTATGAAATTTCAAAGTAGACTGTATCACAACGGACAATGAATATAGTTTTTATGCGTATACTGAACATCTTACTACTTGTATGCCTCATTAGCTTAGTTGGTAGAGCGTTCGCTTTGTAAGCGAAAGGTCACTGGTTCGACTCCGGTATGAGGCTGTTCTTACATTTTTTGTTTGTTTTGATTTTTTTTTTTATTTCTATATAAACACAATTGGCATATGAAAATTTTTAAATGGTTCTACACAATATTTAGTCGTATAATTTACAACTATTAAAACTAAAAAACTAAACTTTGTTTAGTTATATTTCTCTTAAGCGGGTTTAACAGTTAAGTCGTAGCCTTATTAGCTTAGTTGGTAGAGCGTTCGCTTCGTAAGCGAGAGGTCACTGGTTCGACTCCGGTATAAGGCTAGACTATTTAATTTTTTTTGGTAGACGTTCCGTTTTCCTTCATTTTTACATGACAAGCAGGCATCAACGATTTTTGATGTTTTAAAAGAACAACTCATGTAACTCTACTTTTGCTGTTTTTATAAAATGAAATCGAGTGTTGCGTAATACAACTGAGAAATCAAGAGTACGAAACAAAAGACTTTGTTATTGCAAAGTGTATTAAATTAATACATTTTCATTAAAAATAAATGACGTAAAATTGATTAGGCATAGCATTTTTGTGTTCAGCGTAAGCAGCACGAACACATTTTTTTATAGAACCAAGTCACCCAAACTTTTTTTGTCACAGATTGGCAGTAAAACCTTAATACCCATTTGGTTATGTAGCATTTCCTATTTTCTTTATTCATTATAATTACTTCAACTCTTATAATATAATGATCTATTTATTTGTACGAAATTAATAGTCCTTAGAAAGCTTCTTTTATGTATCATGGCGTTTGTGGATAAAGTGAAACCAGCTCAGAAAAGTATATTTCAAAAATTTGAATTGCATAGTAAAATTTTTTGTTTTCGTTGTGAATTTAGTTGTAGTTCGTTTCCTTCCTCCAACACTGCCTGATAAAGTTTTTCATGAGTCAATACCAAAGCAATTCCTGGATGAAATCACATGGTATCGTTATTGTCAGGGAAAAAGGAGGTATACTCAACATTTTAAAACAATTTTATACTTTTTTTTTTTAGAAAATCTATACAAAAGGAAAGCACTAATTCACGAGCGTATTTAAACTTTTCGTGTGGAAATGTGGCGGCGAATTTTTTACTATCCTTTCATGTAATAGATTTAACCTAAATATATCGTCATAGTTTAATATGTAGGGAACATCATTTGTGGATGAAAAAGGACAGGTTTTCAGGGCAGTTGTGTGTTATGTGCCGTATCAACAAGTTCCACGACCAACTGCTTCTGTGGATAAAAAAAAAAATACTATGGCTACAGGTAACTTACCTAAAAGTTCGTTAGCTTTATGTGATTTTTTACGTTTTTTAGTGCATAGTTTTAATGCTAGACAATGCTAGTGAAGCAATGTCTTAAAGTTTCGTCTTGTTTTAGCAAGCAACTTTTAGTAATTATAAATAAAAAAATTGTTCGAGTTGAGGCAAAACGTCCCGGAAAAAATACTAACCTTATTCTCATACTTTTTTTTAGATTCTCTCTATTTAAGCTTTGTAGAATCATTAGAGCAACCCGTTGGAAAGCCGGTATCACAAGATGTTAGCGATGTGAAATCGACACTAATCACACCCCTTGTGCAAGAGTTGTCACAACGGCGCAAGTTGAACGCTGAGCAAAAACAACTAAATGAAAAGAAAAAAAAAGCAATCAAGATTAAAAAAAAAGAAGTACCAACTCATGCCTCGTATAATTCTAATGTATCTAACCGAACAAGTTCCCCACATCATTTTACTCGAAAACAAAACGTTACCGATTCTACTCCTCGAGAAAAAAAAAAATCGTCACATAGAGGGAAAAAAATAGATCGTGGAAAAAGAGCGTCTAAAAAAGAAAACCCGGTGACATTACCACCTCCTAAATCACGTATGTGCATCCATATTTTGTTAAAATTATCCTTTTATATTTTTTGTGTTACAGAGGTAATTTCCAAATATAGTTTAACTTTATATAGGTAATCTTAATGCATGATCCACTATTTTATCAGTATTCAAAAGAGGCTAATCGTGAAGAACTTCCTCATGTTAAAAGTCCATGTATTTTCCGAGAAAAACATACCAAGGATGAGAAACGAAATAAAAATAATCGTCGTGTGACGGCTAGACGAGTTCCTATTATATTGTCCAGAAAATCTATAGTTCCCGAGCAAAATAAAGTTGAGAGTAAAGAATATTATGCATCTCATATAAAGCTAAAAGAAGGAAGGCGTGAAAACTGAGAAACCTTTAATTTCATTATGATGATTTTTTTTTTGATCCCGCAGTAAATTATCTGATCAAAACCTCATTTTATTAAAGAATGAGTTAACAAGGTTTTCTGGAAAGATCTTTTGTAATCTTATATAACAGTAATTTATAAATACAAAAAGCGTCCCGAAATCCGTTTCTTTTCGCAAAAACCTGACACTTTACAGCCATAACATCTTTTTGGTTAGTGGACATGTTTCAGTGTATTTGTGTTTATAAATATATAAAAATCACCCGTATGGTTTGGAATGAAAAAAAAAAGAACGTTATTTGCAGCATTATAAAAGTCAAGCGATTGAAAATAAACAAGTTTCAGTATTTATGATGTTTATAGTAAATCACACTCGTCACGTAAATATTCTCCTATATCACCTTGATGAAAAGCTACGACGGCCTCATTGTCTGCTAATCGCATTTCATTCGTTGAACGTGAAGTAACACCGAAACCTACAAAAACGAATATACAATAATGTTTCTTATTTGCAAAGCGTGAGAAAAACGCTTTTACCTAGTGGTATATCGTTCATTGACAATATTATAACTCCAACATTTTTTGACGTATTTTCAGTGACTTTGGCTAGGTGGCGCTAATACAATAAAATTAAAAACTGTTGAATTGTTCCATTCCATACCTTAACCACATGATTGCCATATAAAAACACTTGTTCACCTGCTGGTTTTAACCATATTTTGTTTATAGCATAAAGCGACAGCCAACGTAAACACGTTATTTTAAGATTAAACTTTTTAGTTTTTGAAAATTTTCCTAAGCATGTTCCTAAGCTAATCTATTGACGCTATATGAATTTGATTAATTAAGTTTTATCACGTACCAATTGCTTTTTTGGAACACAACCTGCGTATTTACAGACTCTAGCGCTTACATAGTAAACTCTTTCTTTGTTGATACGAAACACATGAGGATCATGTTCATTTCCGACGAGATTCACCAAATTTTTGCCAATACTAAACAAAAAAACGCACAGTAAAACACTCACTTCATAGTAACAACTAAGAACAATACAATTTCGTTAATTTTTCAAAAACAATTTTGTTTTCTTCTTCGGTTAAAGCCCTCATAAGTTGGACAGTGTCGTCGATTGTTCAGAGTCACTTCTTGGTTTTCTTTTTGCATGCTGCTGCTCACACAGATTCACAAATATGGACAAGAATGCTACCAAGTTAAAAGCAAGCTTCTCAATTGTGACTCGACAACTGTCTACTTTAGTAACTTAGAAAGGTACGTTTTAAGGGTGTGTCTATGGATCGAATACACGTGTAAAACATATATTACACATTGTCATAACTCTACTGCAATTTCTTGTCGAATTCAACCAACCATTAAAACAAAATAATACTTTTCTTCTGTTATGACTCTATTGCTAAAAACCCAGGATGCGATTCAATCAAACGAGTCAACGAAGGAATTCAATTTATCATTTCGCAACTATAGGCCTAAGTGTAAAAAATTAGAAAAATACTTAAAACAAAACAAATCAATTGTGCAAAACATCGAAAAAAGTTTAGATCACGAAATGCTAGATGCTATAAATTCTTTTATCAAAAAGGTAATTTATCTTAAAACTAAGCTTTTCATAATGTTATTAGTGCTTTGCGATTTGCTATTTGAAAAAACTCAGGATCCTTTAACGCAACTTGAAATAAAACATTCTAACCTTGATCTTAAAAGAGATTTGTCTAAAAAGTTAAACTCGGTAGTACCCCAAACTAATGCAGCTTTGCTATGCCTAATAAAAAAGGATGCTGAAATAAATAAATACAATCAATCAGCACAAGCAAAACTTTTAGAACTATCAATTGAAGACAAAGTACAAGCATCAAGGAGCTCAGATGATGATGCTTGTTAATAGACTTAACGAATTCGAAACACTTCCATGTGCACTTGGCTACTTTTTTCTTTCCTTACTGTTTCTTTAAACTGCATGTTTTATACACTGGGGAAATGAAACTAATAAAAAATAAAAACATAGCAACACTGTTGTCTTTTAAACTATTATCCAGTGCTAAAATAATATGTTGACTTGTTTTGAGTCGGTATCAATTGTTTGTTTGAACTCTTATGTTAACATCTTGGTCAAAGTTTGGGAATTTGTGGGATTGGGTCGAATAAGCTGGGCACATTTGCTGTAACAAATCTGGTATAGTGGAAATCGTGTCTTTTAAACCACAGTGATAGAGTCGTGCCTTATAAAAAGCAGTGGTTATTTCGCGTTAAGAGTCGTGCGCCTTACAACGTAAAATTAAATTATCCAATTTTTAAGGCTACGATAACATGGATTCTAACAATGATGAAACCTTTGATCAAGTCGCCTCTGGTGCATCACATACTTATCCTCAACAAGCAGGAGCTATAAAGAAAAATAGTTTCTGTATGTTGAAAGGAAAGCCTTGCAAGGTTGTCGATTATTCAACATCCAAAACTGGAAAGCATGGCCATGCTAAAGCTCATATTGTTGGACTTGACATATTTACTGGAAAAAAGTATGAAGATATGTGTCCTACATCTCATAATATGGAAATTCCTTTAGTGAAGCGGGCTGAATATCAGCTTATTAATATAGATGATGGTTTTGTAACTTTATTGAACGAAGGTGGTGAAACAAAAGATGATTTGCGTTTACCAACTGATTCCGAAGGAAATCATGATGAAGTTGCCAAAAAAATTTCGGAACTCTTCGAAAGCGGAAGCACCGTATTGGTATCGGTTATATCTGCTTGTGGTATGGAAAAAATTGTTGGCTATAAGGTCATTGATTCTTAATTTGTTTATTTGTTATTGTATACAAACTTTTCTTCTTGTTTAACACCTTACACATTTCTATTATTTAAACCTTTCTATTTCAATTTTCAATTAAGTGTCAATAACAAAACATTAAAGCAAACCTATCGATTGCTTTTTCTGTACTGTATCAAGCTTTAAACTTTTACAGATCTTGTTAGAATTTTTTCATGGATGCGAACAGATAAATTGACATTTAGTAATTGCACATAGTTGAATAAGAAAAAAGTTCATAAACATAGTCTTTGTCGTTAAAGAATCCAGTTGGTTTTAGTAAACAATTTGAATAAGTATGCAATTTCTATCAATTTTTGACTGTTGAATAAACCGGAATAATAAATTAAACTAATTATCTTGATGTTTGAAAAAAGTTGTCAATGCTTATAGTACGGAAACATTAAACATCTCGAGAAATTCCTCAATCGTATAAGTTCTATTTTCTTATTAGTTATACAAAGAAAAACAAGCTAAACACTTGAAGAAAATAGTAATATACATATGAACATTTTTTTTACGTCTTGATAAATCACAATGCAAGCTTTTTTAAAAAAACATGTGTTACTGGTAAAACTCATCCACATTTTATTTAGATTTTTTTTATATCGCAAAAGATTCGTGTTTTGAGTCAAGAACAATAACACCTGTTGATGGATTGATAGGACCGTTTCTCTCGTTTTTTCCAATACTTAGTGAGCTTGACCAAGCAGTTTTAGATCTAAATAACAATTTTATGAATCCGTGCAGTATTGCAAATTTACCTTGTTTTTTCGTCATTATTAGATCCTTTCACAAACCAATCGACATCGCATATAGAAGCCCATTGACTCTACAGTTAAAGAACAGAGAAAACATTTATAAACCTTCTCAGGCATCCATGTATTTATGCACAATATACTCTACGAATAGTATCGATTTTCGTGCAACACTGAATTAACATTTTAGATTCATTTTACTTTTTCCTCTATAGAAAATCCTGTGAAATCTGTCGCTGGAGAACATTTCCCTGAGTAGTCATTTGGTGCAATACAAAGAGCACCTCCAGGGTTTTCCCATCTACAAAAAAAAAGTTTTTTTTCTAGGTCAAAGAAAAATTAAAATAATTTTAGAAATATATTCTAGCACAACCAACTTAATTTTACCTTTTCGGGCAATTGTACCTAGCATTCAGAGCAGTACTATGAATACAAGGCCAGTCTACTTCACAGCTAATAGAAAAGTTTTCCTTCACAGTATAAGAAGCTCTTTTTAGTGAAGTCGCAGCACAAGGACCCTTATAATCTAATATTGAGATTAGAATGGATGCATTTTAGAAAATCAAAGGTTTATTATTCATTTTACACCTGATGGAGGAACACACATTTCTTCGACTGAACGCTCCCACTAGACAAGAAGGCCTAACATAAATAAGTACGTGACAAAATTAGCATCTAGTACGTTTAATGGGCATAATCTTTCATAATCTGGAAAACAATACAATTGCAAATACTTACAGATAAGTATTTTTCGTACCCCTAATACATTGTCCGATATGCCACCACTATCCAATGAAATACAGCAACATAACAGCAAAAATTTTAGTTTTGTAAGAAATCGTTTTTAGCAATGCTATAAAAGTATTGAACGTATTAAACTAAAATGCTTTTTTTTAACTCAAATAGATGAACTATAAAACGTAACAAGCCAATCAATGAGTATTCTTTTGATACAACAACGATTTATTCGTTGTTCTATTCATAGTAAATAAAAGGCAGACGAAGATAAATAAATAATTTTATTGATTATTAGGTTATAGCTTTTCAGTATATGCTTTGATACCTTTTGTAACCATACACGAGCAACTCCCTTCAGCATATCATTAAACTGCTGCATTCCTTCATAGGAAGCTAAACGTGCCCCTCCTTGTGTTTCAGTCTGTAAATGAAATAAATTATATACTTTATACAACTTTAACAAGCACCTTTTCAAGAACCTTGTCAACGATTGACTCAACGTTTACATTCTCCTTGTGTGGTACTGTCTCATTATGGCTTTTGACAGCGTTTTCTTTTTTTTTATTTTCCTCGTCGTGTTCGTTTTGAAAGGCTTGTAGTGAATTTTCTTCATCTTGTATAAGCCCCACTGATTTTAAAACAAAAATAACTTTTAACAAGTTTTAAGCTGTCCCTACCGATGCCTTTAGGTTGTAAGCTTCTCCATCGCCAAAGAACATCTTGTTTATTTTTAATGTCATGTTTTGTAGTACGTTGAAATTTCATTCTAAGATCGGTTAAAACAAATTAAAAACACTGATAATCTATACATCATCAAATTACGGAATAGAACAAGTTAAAAAACAATCGCTAAAAATTAAAGGTGAATTTAAGAAAATCATCCGCAGGTTGTAATTCTTATCTATTAATAAACAAATAAAATTTGATCTTCTACTTTAATATCACACAACCACTCACTATGTGTATGAAAATTCACCAAATTCTCTATCACATTCGGCTGATTCAATATCTGATATTAAACAAACATTTTCATATATAATAAACACTTTAGCATGGTAAAAATTAGACTAAACACAAACGGAACAATAAAAACAACGCACTTCTCTTTTAAATTTTTCCAAATCTGGATATAAACGGATACTCTCAATAGATTCAAGCGCACATTCTTAAAAATGTTTCACCATATGACTACTATAAGCGTGGAAGGCGTACCGTTTTTACTACTCCTACGAAAATTAGGCAAAATAAATTCGCTATAGTTATTATTAAGAAAAACAACTTGTTTACTTTCAACTCCCATCTAATAAATGCTTCGATTTCAATTTAGCTTTATATATAATGTTTACCTTGATCGTAAATACAAGATTTGTATTTTTTTTTGGATAGCATATACGATAAGGAATGGTTTCTCTCGCATGATTACCGTTTCTTTGCATAAATCGGTCTATGTTGCTAGAATTATAGAAGACAACCCTAGGATGGTGTTTATTTGAAACATAAACTGTCGCATTAACGCGATACACGGAATTTGTAGGAACCATTCGACTTAGTGGCATATTAAATTCAATAGCATAATCACCACTATTTTCGAAAGATGGGTTTTTATTAACAAAAACCCGCACTAAAGAACATTTTTATAATATAAAGGGTTATGGAATCTATTATAAATTACCTTCAGCGTCTTTATTATGTGAAAATCTGTATATAGGGATGTTGCTACCAGGAAGAACATCTAAATAAGATGTTTTTTTTTTTTTTTTTTTTTTTTTTCTCTTGCTCGTTGTTTGTGGTATTTTTTTTAAAGTAACCTTCGTAAAAAAAAAAATTTATGCACTAAGAAATTAGAATATATTTTTCTTTATTTAACGAAGCTTACTTTTCGTCTCAAATAATGTATTAAGTAAAAAGCCGTTTTGTTTTAAGATCGTTTCTATTGGACCATTTTTTAATTGATGCAACACAGATGTTGCATTATTGTGAACGGGTTCATTATTAATTGGAGCTTCAACTACTTGGTTGTTTGGATTTGCGTGAAACGTCATGTCTTTTTTTGAATTTTGATGTTCGGATTGGAAATCACCCACAGTTTTACTTTGAGGTTTTGCTTGGTGCAATATTAAAATCTGGTTTTTTGGCTCTTCATTTTTTTGCTCAACGTCGAATGATTGCAATCTCGAGACCTTCTTATTATTTAAAAAATCGTTCAAAGAGTTTAATTCCTGTAGAAGTTCTTCTATGTCAGCCTTGGAATACAAACCCGGAACGGTTTTCTCATTTGGACGATTCCCCTTATGCAAGGAGTTTCCACCTCTACTTACTAAGGGTAGCCCTGCATTTTCCTTGTGCTCAAGCCGCGTGTTTGCTTTTTTGGTAAGACTTTTATTTTTTACCCTTTTATTCAATTTAGGTACCAATCCATTCTTTGATAACCTTTCTTTCTACAAAAGTTCATTCCAAAAACTACTGGTACACCATATAAGTTCTTACATTATTTGTTTTAGAATCAATTACATCGTATGTAACATTTGCCTTCCTTTTTATAACAGTTTCTGACTTTTTCAGAAGTGGTGGCAATAAACGTGTTCGTGATTCTGGTGGAGCTGCGTGAATAGGAGGTAGATTATTCTCATCTGTATTATAACTTAAGCTGTAGGTTTTTGGTTTTATCGTTAGTTGTAAAGAAGAATGAAAAGAAATAATACTAACATGCAAATAAATTAGTTTGCATAAAAATCCTACACGCTTCATTTTAATGACTACTGATCAGTTTTCAATCTTTGAGCTACCGACCTGTGTAAGATTTTTTCGAATTTCTTCATCTTGATTTTTTTCAGATATGTCTGTTGCTATTGAAGCAATAAAAAACAACTAGTTTTTTTTTATAACATGTTATTTTAGTTTTAAAGTTTACGTTAAAACTAATTGTACAGAAAAACAACATTGTTGAGATTGAAAATTCTCACTTATTTATTCTCTTCCTTTAGCAGAAAAATACGTCAACCTTTTTTTATGTATTCAGCTTGTCATATTAGAATTTACGATTTTAATAGACAACTAAATTTTCCTTACTTAAAATCCTCGAAATTTTTTCGTTTTACCATATTGTTAATTTTTTTTATACAAAAATTTTTTTATCTCAGTAGATGACTTTTCACGTCGTGACTTTTGGAAACAGCTGGAACGAACAAGAAAAAAAAGCACTTGGTAGAGAAGATAATGTTCTATGAATTTAATACCTATTTAATATTATTTGAAAGATACAAAAACAGAGTAGTGTTAATATTTTTTTTCTTACAGTTACATTAGGTTTTCGATTGATATGGATGTTATAAATGGTATATTCTTCCCAAACATATTCATCTCTTGACCGATTTTACCACTGCACCAAGTCATAGTAATTCGTATCCAACGTTTTTTATACTATAATAAACAATTTAAAAAAATTTTGAAAAAAAAAATGAAATATTGCTAGAAGTGACGACCTGTAAAACATAAGACACGGAGTGTTCTGAGAATATAATGAAAAAATTAGTTTTTTAGTAACCCATAATAAAACAACAGAAGTTTTCAATGGAACTTCCAGACTGACTTTATTGTATATCAATCACTAAAAGCAGGATAAAAATAATTTACGTCTGCTTGAAATCAGGGTTCTATGAAATTGGTTATTAACCAAAATGTGAATAAGTTGTGATATATGAATTGAATTAACCAGAAGACATGATAATTTTTGTATAGCATAATGCATTACTGTGAAGTTTTGTTAAATTTAGGATAACAAGAATTTTCAGACTGACGACTCAAGTAAATAGTCTTGTAGCCAAGTACAAAAAAAGAAATGTATGAGTCATTTATATATTTAGTAACTACCTATGTGAATCAAATAATTATTAACGGTAAATAATGTACTAAGTTGATCCCTAGCATTCAATTGTTAGAGCATGAGTAAGGTCTATACAATTTATCGTTCGGTTTTACAGCGTATCTACAAAGCAAATATTGAATAAATTGACAGTTTTGTTGTTGCCCAAGAAGATCATCACTAGCGCCTAATTCGCATACTTTAAGAGAAGCTTAGATAAATTACTAGAGAGCAAACTAATGCTAATTTCGGTTTTTCAGATTTTACAGTACTCCAAAGGTTTGATATTTTGCATAGTCTACAGAAACTACTCATTTTTTCCCTTATACGTAGCAACTCATGAATTTAAAGTCCGAATAAAGGACTATATTTTTTTAACATGTGCAACGGTCCTGAAATTTTTTTTGAAATGTTTTTTTCTTCTTTTTTTTCAATGAAGTATCAACGGAAATACGGATTCAATATCTGATGTGTTAATCTGTATAAAAAAAAAATTAGGCAGATAACTATAGTTTTTAAAATATTTTAAGTTTGGGAAAGTTAGTAGTTGTAGATTTTTCTGCTTGCGACTAAGTTGATATCAGTGGAATGCATATTTTTAACACTTCGTAAGTATCTACGTGTCATACCTCACTGCAAGATTGTAAGAGAATTTCGATGAATTCTTATACGCCAGTTTTTCAATTTGATCTAAGGTTTCCTGTATAGCTCGAATTCAAAAAAAAAATGGTGGTTACAAACGCATCAGATGGACTTCTTGTCGGCTGATAAATTCCTCAAACCCTTGAATTTCTTCCAGAGTTCGTGTGTATTTACCCAGGAAAAAAAACACCGTGTCGAATTACGTTTTAAAAAAAATAAAACCTTTTCAATTAAAATTTACTAGGACATTCACACGGCGTCCCTGTTTTTACGAAAATCGAAGTTGCTATCTCACTATCCTTTCCGTCAGCGCATAATGTCCGTATACCCCGTTAGCTTCGCACATTTTCCAACAACCAAACACACCAGAAATTAGTGTTTTTACCGTAAGTTGTTGTTCGCTATTTTTATTGCTTCATTTTGCGTGATTTTTAAACACGTACTCGCGTAGGTTAATAATCAGTAACTTCATGTTTTTATGTTATTCTGTCAAGCACATAGATTCTTGAAGTGGTTCATGTCAGCCTTGCCTCGGAAATCCGTAGTTAGACCCTCTACATGTCTCTGATTAAATTTCTTCATTAACTTGGAGCTTTATAGTACGTCACGCAAGCGTTGCGTAGCTTTTCTTAGCATTGATTTTCTATTTGTACAACTACTGAAAATTGTGGGCGTCGTAAAGCTTCAAGAGTTTTGAATAGTGACGCTGGATCACGGGTAGCCTCACAGTAGAAAGCATCTACTTTGTATTAATGATTTCCTTTCTAGTCAAATAAGAGTTTTGTACGGTCTCCCTAGATGCCTAACTTTAGGAATATGAGAAGTATAAAGAATTACTGAAATGTTTTTTTGTGTAATTAAAATTAAAAAAATAATTCTAATCAAAAATTAATAACACTGATACTTTTTAATTTTCCGAAGTTGGATTCAATCAATTTTAAAAGTATTTGAAGCTCACTTAGGTGATATATAAATGATTTATGACTTCAGTTCAAATACGTTATAGTTTGTGTCAGATGTGAATGAATACGTTACCGAATTCCTTTCATATCTTGATTAATTAAAATTCATTGTTCTGTAGATATATACAAATTCCTCTTTATCTAGGATTTCCGTAAAAAACAGTATAGATGGAAACCTGTTGCTTTTTAGGTTCTTATTCAAACTTGTTAAGGTGTGCAGTCAAAAATTAAACGATTAAACGATTAAACCGTTAAGTTTTAATTTTTTTGAATCAAGTGACACTTTTCCAGTTTACACAAATGAAAGAAAAAGTATTTTTTTTTTCAAATTACTGAAAACATTTCTAAACTATGACTATACAAGTTTTTACTCGTCTTTTTTTGATCTTGTTTTGTTATAAGGAACCAGTACGCTAAAATATAAAATTTTTGGCAATAACTTCAAGTATTCCTAACAACTGTAATGACCATTCTAGTAATTTAAGTAATAGTATTACAACAATTATAATACTATATAGGTTATCAAATAGATCATAAATTGACAAAACGTAGTTCAGAATTTTTGAGTTACGTGAATTTGATACTATATGCAATAATGCTTAAAAAAAAAACAGCTAAATTCTTGAAATGCATTTGAAATAATAAGTCATTTAATTTTTTTTAATACAGCGTATTGAAAAATGCGTAATCTTTTATACCTTTCAAGAAAATTCCAATAGAATGTTGATTCGACCTTACACAGACAAACACTTCTAATATATAAGCGTTAAACTGAGTTTTAAAAAAAAACGTATCATTTCGTTTGGACAAAAAATGACTGTAAAAAACGCTATCAATTTAATATTTTTTTTTAATCAGATTATATCAATAATAATAAAATAATTTTAACGGTTATAAGAAATTTACGTGATTAATTGAAGAATCTAGATCATGTCGTCACTGCTATTCTTTCTACATTTTCTACATTGGTTTCATTATAAATTTATTGCTGTAATAAATTGAAATACAAATTTATTGAAAGAAAACGAAAGAGAGTTAAATCATGACGAACGTCGTTATAAACTTTTTGGGTTAAAAGTTTGCGCCAAGAGTCTATGTGGCATAACTATTTAATTCTTTTGCAATCCACTCTGCAAAAAACGCGAAAAATTTAAAATTCTATTTCTCCGTTTAACTAAAAACATCAAGATAAAACATTTTAAAATAAAAACTGCAAAAAATTTAAAAAAAATTGCTTTCGCATTTTGTAATTAATCTTAAATGTTACAACATAAGGCAGCCTTACAGCCTATACGTAAGGTAAACAACATAAATTTTTAACATTTTTTTTTTCAATAAAAAAACACTAAAAAACTCATTACTCTCATAAAATAATTTTATCACACTCCTAAACATTTTCTCAATATATGAATACAAGAACCAATGTAAACTGTTTTCCCTACATATTCTTTCTCCTTAATTCTTTTACGTAGTTAAAATATATCATATCACTGCGAATACACTAATATGTAATGAATTTTTTGTTGTTTTTATTAATAAAAAAAAACGTCATATTTACTTCTTAGAAAAAAAAATTCTATTTAGTATTTTAATCACGATTATAGTTTGAAATGGATTGAGACAAAGGAAACGCCGCGAAAACAAAAATTCTGATTGTCGATATACTACATTGTTATTGTTTGATTTTCAAAATAAAACGAAGTGTCAACACTAACTTTGCTATAAATGTGTCGTCATTGAGAATTCAGTGAAAATGTTTATTCACGCTTTTCCCTGTTTAAATATATGGTGTGGACAAATTGTTAGGTCTACACTACTTAAGTCAAAGGGTTATGAAGGACTATGGTTGTAAGTACATAAGAAAACTGTTATTGAAAGTATTCGTAATGTGACATTCGTTTTTTTAAACCGAAACATAGATAAGCATGATATTAAACAATAATGAACAAATTTTTATATATTTATTTACTTGTATGTCTAAATATATTGAATCGTTGTAGATTCATTTCCTTTTAACACTTTTTTTCTATAGAACATAAAAAAAAAATAATTTAAATCCGACTTTAACAAAAAATATTAATCCTTTAGATATATTATATTTACTTTATTGCAGCATTTTTTGGATGTGATGAACGTTCTCAATATCGTTTTACCCTTAAATTTATTGCTACGTCAACATGATACTATTTTAAGTTTCAGGAATCAAAGAAACATGTCCAATATCTATTATATAAACAATGTTCGAACTGCAATAAAGACATGGCTGTGCACCCATAAATTCCAAAAGTATGACTATAAATCTTTGAAAGAAACACTGGACAAAGATGACCTTTTGCCAATATATTTTGTGTTAAAAAGGAACCATACGCTGTTGTGTTGAAACAACATGGAAAATAGACTGCGTCTCTTCCAATCGTTGAGTTTCAGTATGGATTAAATCACCAACAGCTAATACTACATTGACAAAGTCCTAAAATATGTGTGGTAACAATGTTAATACTGGTGCTTACTAAAAAAATTATTAATGCATGTTTTTGTAAAAGAGCTTTAAGGACTACAAAAACATAATTAAATTTTAATGATACATAAAATAAGCTTTATTACATTTTCAAAAGAATAACTATAAATTTTTAAAACGAGTCAAACGTGTTGTTAATAATTTACACAATTAAAATTTTGTTTTTTGTTTTTTCATCAAGGTTGATAGTTCAAACCAGTTACAGTGATGTCCCTGGGTCATAACAACAAAGAAACAGAAATGTGCTGCTAAAGTCGTTCTACTTTCTTCATCTGCTTTACCATCATGGGCTTAAAGAAACCACACGGTATCGGCGCCGCACGTAAATTACGCAATCGTCGTCGTACGCAGAGATGGGCAGATAAAGATTATAAGAAGGCGCATTTGGGAACACGATGGAAGTCAAATCCATTTGGAGGTTCATCCCATGCTAAGGGAATCGTTGTTGAAAAGCTAGGAATTGAATCTAAACAGGTTTTTACTAAATTTTTTTTGTAGACCTGCTTAATTGAAATTTTTTTTTAGCCTAACTCTGCTATTCGTAAATGTGTTCGCGTTCAATTGATTAAAAACGGAAAAAAAGTTACAGCTTTCGTACCACGGGATGGTTGTCTTAACTTTATTGATGAAAATGATGAAGTTTTAGTTGCAGGTTTTGGTCGTAAGGGACATGCTGTTGGTGATATTCCTGGTGTTCGATTTAAAGTTGTTAAGGTTGCTGGTGTTGGTTTGTATGCATTATTTAAAGAAAAAAAGGAGAAGCCAAGAGCATAAAAAGGAGGCATAACAGTATAAAACTAAAAATGCAACAATTAATAGGTTTTTTTTAATTACGTACAAAAACCACTTTCCTAACAACACAACATTGTAAAAGCAAACTTGTTACGACAACCATTTTGCATAGTTTTCCTCACACACGCTCGAAATAACATATGATTGTTTATAATTTTTTCTGGTTAAACCATCTGTAAGATTATACTGAAACCAGTGTGTCGTTATGTTTTGAAACATCAAAGAATGTCTTTTTTATATAGAAATATAATGCAATGTGGAGTTCAGTGTTTTACTCAGGTGTGGCATTATATTCGTTGACATCTTTGTACAAGAATAAATATTTTAATTTTAGACACAAATTTTTGTTTACACAAACATATTTTATTTGTATTAAATTTTTATAAAAATAAGAAGTGTTAATTTTTAACTTAACGAGGATATGAAAAAAATTACACAGTATCGTTTATGTAGTAAAGGTATAAATTCGTGAAAAAACGTCATGCAAAAATCGTTCCAGGCTGGTACTAACTCCGTAGTTTTATTGGAAAAGGTACCCGTACTTTAGAAAAATACAGATTGCTTAAGCTAAATATTTTGTATAGAATGAGGAGTCGTTCAATGCTGCATTAAGATATGCAGGGGTGGATGCCTTATCCAAAGATAATGAAAATGTCGTTTTGGTAATAGGGAATATTTCAAAACTACCATACTGCATTCCTACATTATTAGAATCTCTTAACATTATTTTATTTCTTAGCCCGTTTTAATCTTTTAGAAGATCGTCATCGTATTTTAAAAATATTTTCAAAAGGTGTTGAAACTCCGAATTGGTAAACAATTGTCCGTAATTCACATATTCTTGTCAACGAAAAAAAACACTATTTTGTAGGGTGTCTGACAGTCTAAAAGACGTGTATACTGAAGCTCAAAAGCAAGGGGACACGTTGTTTGAGAAATTCGTTCCAGTGGCTTTAACATTAACACGCTATGATTCGGAACAAACTCTCTCGCTTCCTCTTCAAGTATTGGCATTCCAAGGGGGTTGTCTATTTAATGTATGTAGCTTTTATACCCTTAACCTAATCTTGTATTATCTATTGTACACATTAACTTTATTTCAATTCTTTTGTAACACATCAAGACATTAGAGACAGGATCCGCTGGGTCTAATAATGCAGTCGCCCATGGGTTTATAGTAGGAAACGCAACTGAAAAAGTAGTTTCTAACTTTTTCATGTCGCCATTTTATTTAATAACGCTGCGTCTTTAGAACAGTGTTGATTTATTTCATCAGTCTACAAGATACAAAAGAATAACATCATGGCCTACTGTTAAACTTCATAGAACTGCTGTGAAAATTCTTTCTAAAAAAAATATTATTAAAAAAGGAGCAGGAGCTATTGAGCGCTGTATGGAAGAAATTAAAATTGCTAAAAAAGTTTCACATGACGCTATTATACGGTAATGAATTAAGCAACATTTGGAAGGTTATACGAAACATAGGACTCCTATAACCTTAAACTATGTTTCTTTGTCAAAAGTACTCTACAGGTCTGTGAAGCCTACAATCTGATTTTTCTTGTAATGGACTTCGCTAATGCTGGTGACTTAGTTAGTGCTATCCGACAATCTGGTTGTTTTACGGAAAAGGAAGCTTGTCATATTTTCTCACAGGTCTTGTAGAACAAAGTTTCAGTTAAACTATAGAATATATAAGTTGTTCCTTACAGATTGTATCAGGCCTCACTTACCTCCACGGTCTATCTATTATTCATAGAGACATTAAGCCGGAAAACATTCTGTTACAAAAATATCCGAATTCATTGACTAACTCCATCGAAAAGTAACATTGTAATTTTTTATAAAACGCGTAAACCATCTTTAAAATAAACAACTTTTTTCTTTTTGGCAATTGAAAGTTGTCAGGCTATGCTGGCTGACTTTGGAGCTGCTGTTGACGTTAGTGATAAAACCACCTCGGTATTGAGTGGAACAGTTGGAACATTAGCATACGCTGCACCAGAGATACTGGGGGGAGCGGTAATTTCGTATTTATTTTTTCTTATAAACAATTTTATGTAAGCCTTATGAAGCAAAACCTGTGGATGTGTGGTCTTTGGGAGTAGTTTTATTTGCAATGGTATATGGAAAACTTCCTTGGACGCTTGAGAACAAAAGTATATCAGAGGCGTTTTTCGTAAGGCGTATGTTACCGAATATTCTGTAAAAAAAATGATCATCAGATACATAAAACGAAATCTTATACTATTCCTTTGGAGCGTGAAATACATGGACCCGTTTCTCGTGAATGTCGACATCTCATAACAAATCTCATAAGGCTTAACCCCTCCAACCGTATTACTTTAAACGAAATAAAAGTTAGAAATTGCATGATATAATTGGTAATTATTTCTCAACAGATGCATCCCTGGATGGTAAATAAATTTCCACCTATACGTTCTGTGAAATTTAATTGGCAAACGTATCCAATTGAAAAAAGAAAATATCCGTATGAACTACTACATTAGAATCTGTCATGAATTGTTTCATTAACGTGGAGCACTATAGTTTTTGTACCTTTTATTAAATTATTGTATATATTATTTTTTGAGAAAAAATAATTTTTTTTTTTTATTATGGTTAGAAATTTTCCTGTGGTACTTGATGAGGAAAAAATTATAGTACCCCAAACTTACCGCGTTCCAGTAAATTCAGCTTCGACTGACTCGTTATCATTTTGTGAGGTAATTTTAAAGAAAAGTAAAAATTTACCTTCGGAAAAGAATGATTATTAAAATCGAAGCAAACGTTTGTTATTGTTTTAGACAACGACAGTATCAGCTGAGGAAGCATCTTTAGACAATAATGAAGTTCATCGTGACATGCTGAAACAAGTAACAAGTTAGTAACATTTGAAAAAAACCCGTGTTATAGAAAAATTTGCAAGTAAATGTTTATATTACAGGTTCATACAATTGTACAAACGGCTCAAGTGTTGTAACTTCTGCGCAGTCTACGGATACAAAAACTACCAGGTGCAACTACAAAACGTATTCACATAGTAATTCGGAATGTTTTGAGAATGATGGAATAACTGTGCGCAAAGCAGCACGATATGCGGCACAATACATTGCAACAGCAGCTGTGGATATTTTAAGTGGTTTACGATCCATACGACGTACAAATAAAAGTGAATGCTTAGATGTAGACAAAGAAATTAATGTAAATAAACCTTGTGAAATAATTCATAAAAAGGTAAAAAAACCTGAAGAAATCTTTTCAAATAACGTGAAAACAAAATTATTATCGTTTGGAAATTCTGATTATCACTCCAACCAAGCTTTACAATCATCCTTTCGAAATAAAATGAGTCACCACGATATTTTGAAAGCCAAAATACCTCCTTTAAACATTTCACTGTATAACACAAATACATTACAAGTTCAAATATCGAAATCCAACTTACTTCGCAGTGTTGTGACTCACCGAGATAATAACAATACTATACCATATAGAAACCATCTCTATTCTCCAAAGAACGGAGGATCGAGGACTGAAAGAATACATCCATATGCATCCCCTCATTCAAACACAAATCAGCCGTGGTCCCTAACGTATGATAGGTTGATGATGACAACACCACATATTCCTTATGGGTATACTTTACGTTCATTAACTCCCAAAGCATCTCCTATATCAATGAGACAAATTTTAAGAAATACTTCATAATTTATGTGAAAGTCCTAAGAAGACCAACACAAATAGGAGTTTTCAACAAAGTATGTTACCAATCCATATTCTCGAGAAAATGGTACCATAAGAATGTTTTACAATCAAAATATGAAAAAATCATGATTGACCATTATATGTTTCAGCTCTATATTCTTATTATATATAATTTTTTGATGCACGCGCTACAATAATAAAATTAAAGAGATCCAATAAAAAATATTTAACCATTTAAACAACATTTTAAAGTATTAACAAATAATTAATGTTGTTCCATTTTATTTAAAAAAAAATTTAATAAAAATGAAATCATGTATCACAATTCTCAATACACACGATGCAAGTTATTGCTTTCAACCTTCTTATAATAGATTACAAGCTTAACTAAACAGTGAACTAAGACATAACATAATAAAAAGCTTTGAATTGTAAATAAGTCAAACACTGAAACATAGTAAACTGTTCTTTTTAATTGAAATAAAATTTTGTTTACAGTCATACAATAACACTTTTTAATTTCTTACTCAATAACTCAAGCATAAAACTAAAACATTTTTTTTTGAGATGCCACGATCAGTAACAGAAAAATAACTTGGCACATTTTGAATAAATATGTTTTTTATCTTAAGATGTATAATTAAATTTTAAAACATTTACTTGTTTAATTGAAAAAAAAAAAGATTAAACAATGTCGATTACGCAAGCCAATATTTTAGAGTTTAAGAAAAAAAAGAAACAAATCTTTTTTAGTTTGTGTTTCACACAAGAGAACGAATTTAATACTTCAAAAAAAAAAAGTTATTTTTTTTTAATTTTTAAAATGTGATTTTGTATTTTTAAAAAAGAATTCAAGAGCTCTTATCTATAGAAAGAAACATTACTTTCTCACAAAGAAGTTTCAAATTTACAAAAAAAATAAAGCAGTAACCTTCTTCATCTATATTATCCTGGCGTATAGATACATATGAGGATGTTGTCATTTACGAATATATTTTTTTTTAATAATTATTTCAGTTGTTATATAAACCACGACTAGTTATTCAATGACATGTTATAAAAAAATCCGTCTGATAATAGTCAAACTTTAGGGAAATGCACCACCAGCTCTTTAAATAATTCCTCATTATAATAATAGATTCTAGAGGAATTCGTAATGTTGTCTCGACAATTCATTAACACGAATCGCTTTAACATATCTGATAGAATAAAATATATTTGTTTGGAAATTGTTTGTGAGAGATCGTAACAAATAGTAGACTTTTTTTTTATTTGAGGGAATTACAGTGCTAACTAATTCTACGAAATTCTTTTATTTCCTCAAATAAATGGCAACTTTTTCGTAATCGAAATGACTTAACCTGTTTGAACCGTAGTCTTAACTTTTGTATCATTTATCATCCCGTGAAATTGTAAATAAATATCGTTTTTGTGTATAAAGAATACACATGCCATTATTTCTCTACTGCAATTGGAAATTACGAGGTTGACTATTCAATGTGAAAAAAGTGTCGTTTCTTTTCAAGGTTGTATAGTTTAAAAAATTTGTATTAAATGAAACACGTAAGCAAATAAACGGGATAGTCTACAGATAAAATCCCTTGCAGTGTAATGATAAATTTTTAAGAAATATCGGAAAGCGTAGTGTCAGTGAATAATTGTTTCAAAGATACCGTGGAACTAACATATAAAGCTCTGAAGAAACGTCTCACGTAATACCGTTTACAGATGCATACTAATATCCACCTGAAAATTAGTTTCGGTATTGCTGAAGATATGCAATCATACATTGAACAGCGTTTTTTCTTTCTCTCTCTAATCACCCTTAATTTTCTTTTTCTAAAAGTTATTTGTAAAAAATCTATCCAAAACAGTTTTTAGGAATTTATTATTACTATCCTTCCGACTGTTAAAAGGCGCTAAAATCTGCTTTTAAAAAATACTTTTTTATACTCCAATAATTGTAATAATATTTTAAGAAAACCACCAGTTTCTTTATCTACACTACATTATTGCAATATGTAATCTTAACTCTGTAATTCGAATTACCAATTCTACTGCGTTGCTTCAACTTTAATTTTACATTGTCTAGCGCTTACATACTATATGGATCAAAAATGTACGTAGAAAGATGTTTGATGAAACTATTTTTAAATAAATCTAAAGGTCATTTTGTCGAAAAAGAAGAAAAAAGTTTAACAGGAAAAACGCAAATTTCTTTTTATAATAGAAAGGGAAATGTTTGAATTGATGGAATAACTAAAAACATTCATCGCAATCTCACAATATATATAAATCTGCAGAAAAATCCATATGGTAACCGTAGTTTTGTAATTTTAGGAATTATACCAAAACTGTAAATGCCAATGTGTGCAATGTTAATATTTTAATTATTCAAACGTATGACTCGCTATTATTATGTAACGTACACAATTTCTGAGTTTAGTTTCACTACAGTTTTGTTATTTCTATAAGAAAACAGGCTATAAACAAAGAATTTCGTTAGTCGGTCTACAATTCCAACGTTTAGCGGATGAGGCCCTCATTATGACATAAAAGATGAAAACTTTTCACTGAAGTTTGCCTGAGTCAGTCGGCGATACTTAGTCAGGTGTTAAGCTGAAACCACATCCTACAGACGCGTCACTCATGCAACAACGAGACTATCCGTTTCTGTTATTGTTCCTTTCAAGGATAGACTGTGAAGCTGCATCATCAGTTGGGAAGAATTTTTTTATTCTGTAAAGGTTTTGGTATGTCTATAAAGTCAAAAACATGAAAAATAAAAAATAGCGCAAGCCTTATTTGAAATTATCCTTTATAACAGTTTAAATACACGAAAAATTTATTCTTTAGTTATTATATGACAACATTTTCTTACATAAAGACGTACAAACTTTTCAAGCTTTATGTTTGAAAAACTTTGTGATTATGTTTTAATTTTTTGAGAAATTCCTTCAGTTATCAAAAATATAAACAGGAGTAAATTAAATATAACTTCTTATATGATTTCATCCAGATATTTTGACGGTAAAACAAAAATGATTTCAAATTTTTTACAAAAATAACACAAATGGTAAAAAAACTTTCAAAATATTGTTTATACTGGTATTGCGTATCCGCAAAAATAATATTATTTTACTATTATTTCGTTATAGTCCTAGTGTTAGCAAAAAGATCGACATGGTGCATTTTGTTTTAATCATTAGGAAAGCTTTTATGCTTCTTTCAAATAATAAAGAAATTTTTATTAATTTCTAAAAACTGATTTTACTTGTTTATAACTACGCTCATTTGTTTTCTTGCTTTTTGAAAAAAAATTTGTAAATGTTAAAAACTAATAAAATCTTTTGTAGTATGGTATCCATGAATCATAAATACGAGAATAATAGTCTAATTTTTTTAACTGGTTTATACCAAAACGTTATTTAAAAAAAAGAATTTTCACAATGTCTTGAAGATTCAACGAGGAATACCTATTGATATGTGCAAGGTTGTAGTATAAAATTGCGTTTCTTCTTAATTGACTAGGACGCACAGTTGTCTTATTGATGCTTGTGAAACGGTGTAGAGGAAAAGTTTTAAAAGTAAAAAATTGTCTGTTTGCAAGCAAAAGATTCACCGTGACCTTTTTTTGGTGACACTAACAATCACGTAGTTAGTTAGTCCGGTAACGTAACTAAAAAAGCAAACAGATTTTTGTTTATTAAAAAAAAAAATTTCTATATTAACAATATTAGGGTTTTGACTCATTTTATGATTTAATGATACAGGATAGTATTTTTGAAAAAATCGTATTTTATCCATTTTTTTTGCGTTCTACAAACCAATTTTAATTAAAAAAAAATAATTATTTTTGAACAAAATCTGATTGATTTGTTATGTGAAATAATAATTTATATTGTTTTTTCTTTATTCAAGGATAACAGTACATACTAAAACGAAAAGGTTATTTTTGCGGTTAAATTTAAAAGTTTCTTAAATTCAAAAGATGAAATGGTAATATTTTAGTTGTCCATTATTTAAGGAACACTGGAAAATTCCAGGTTTTAAGTTTTTCTACATATACTATAACTGAAAAGACCATACAGAAAAGTTTTGCATTAATTTGTAAAACAGAATGTAGACACACTAGGTAGCAGTAACAACCATTGACGTTTTATATAGAGTAACTGCTTCACTGACGAGTTATATTTAAGAAAAGGAAGCTAAATTACGTTACGAAAAATGGTTTATTTAATAGCTATTAAATCAAAAAAAGTTCTGAATGGGTTTTTTGATTAATCAGTTGTGGTACATTAAAAGAAGTGAGTAATAGGTTAAATTGGTGAAGAAAGTTAGAATTGAATAAATATTTTATTTTATAGACATTTAATATAGTAGTCTTGCTTATTAAAACATTAACGTCTTAAATTAAAGTTGCCTATATGTATAGGTAATTAAGGATAAACACTTGGAAGAGAACAATGGAATTGAGAACTTTTCACAAAAACTGTTGACTTTGGCTTCGCAGAAGTTTTTTTGGTGCCGGTTGACAAAATACGATTTATGCACTCTATTAAATGTTTGGAAAAACAAAGCAGTGACTTTGAGAAATTCAGTTGTTTGTTTTGCTATGTTTTGTAGAAGTTTTTTTTTTTTTCAAATATAAAAACGGAGTTTACGTTTCAAAATGTTCAAAGGACATTTTGAAGTAGTTCAAGTTATAATCTACTAATTTTCTTAAAATATCAGAAACCTTGTATAAAAATAAATTGCTTTGACAACTTATGGGTTTCCAATATTTGAAGGTATTATTTTGAATTTGAGGAATAAACATAAGATATTTTTAAATCATGGATTATTTGCAGCAATGTAGCAATTTTTAAGATTTGAAACGTAAGTGAGAAATAAAATTGTGTAGTGTCATGAGCGTTTAGTTCATTCATAAAAAAAGGCTTCATGGTCTAATGTTATAAATAAAATAAAAAAAAAATTTAAAAAGTACACGTTGTACTGAAGGTTTTTACTAGGACATTCTTAAAAACAATTGAAATTTAGCGTGAATTTAATGTAAACTACCTTCTACAGAAAAAAAAGATTTTATTGATTAAGAAAAATCACTAAACACTTTTTCGCTAGGCACATAAATAATTACTCTGCGTGTCAAATATTCAGTCGCACATAGTACACCTTTGGTATCTGGTATGATTTAATTAAAGGAAGAAAAGAATTGTTTACCTCTTTTCAGGTAATCAAACTGGTTGAAAATATTTCAAAGTGAGTTTATGGTTGGTCATTGTATTTAAAAAATTAATAAACTAGCTGGAATATGTTCAAATCTTCACGAAATGCCATGTCAACTTTTCCGTTGGGCACACGATTGTTAGCAGGAAAGCGTTGGAATACACGTTCTCCAATTAATAATCGTTCATATGTTTTAAAAAACTTCACTTTTCACAAGATGTTATCGTTATATAATCAACAGAGCCGGTCTAAAAGTTCTTTTAGTGAGTATATTTTAACCCAAATTCAGAAAGAAGTGAATTCCAACGTTGAATTTCAAAAATCAGTCAATGATTTGTATAAAATAACCTCAGCAGCAAATTATAAAAGTATTGACGAAGCATATCGGGTGATTATTGCAAAGGGTCAGTTTGTAAAAGCGAAATTGCAAGAAGGATTAAACAATGTATGTTCGATTTTATCTTGTGATATGCCATTTTGGTTAAAGATTTTTCCGAATTTGTCGTTTGTGGATAAGTACATAAAAAAAAATGATTTTTTTCGAAAAATGAGTTCGTTAACACCAAAAATGAATTCAGCATTACAAGTAATCAAAAATTTTTTTGATCAATTTGAAGAGGATACACCTACAAAAGCTCAATTTAAAGCTGATAATTGGGTTGACAATATAGCGAAAGCAAGAATGCGCGAAAAACATGAAACAAGGGACCGAAAATTTAATAAGTTACGTATATAACAAAAAATATTTGTTTTATCTAACTGTTTAAATGTGAATACTCTAGACATGGTACCTCTCCCTCACAGATCACTAAGGATCTAGTAGTGGTGGAACAAGCTAACTTAGGGAAAATCAATGAGTTGTTTAACCAAAGTCTATTTCTGAATAATTTCCTCAGTGGGTAACTTTTTTTTTAATAATATTTGAACATGGAAATTTAGGTGAATCATCTTTAAACGCGCTATTCGGTACCAGTGAACAATCGGCAGTTCTCAAGGAAATTCAAGAAAAGGATTCCTTATTTAGGTAATGTTTTTCTTCAAATTTTTTGTATATAAATATTGTACCATCTGTATCAGATTGCCCGATTTTTTAGAATTAGTCGAACACGTTATTATTCCACATATAATTAAAAGTTTCTTTCGTGCAGATCGAGAAACATTTCGTATTGTATGTTTCCCTCTTTAATAACTAGTGCGATTCACTGTATTACTTTGGGGTAGCATTCTCGAAAAGAGGTGTTTATTCAAGTAGATCGCTCTTTCAAAGAAAGAGAATTAATGGGTATACTTTTGGATCCATCAATTTTATGTGTACGTAATGTTGAATTAAGAGGTAAATACAACTTGCTGATATAAAAAGCACTGACCGTTGATAAATATCATCGTTTCTGTAATATGCATAACATAATTCATGGTTCATAGGTGCTTCAAGGTTTTACGAAAATCAACCTTCTTTGCTATTCACTTTTATTGTTGAGCAAATTAATTGTATAAGGGCAAAAGATAATTCCATTGTACAAGGTTAACTAATTTCTATTTTTTTTTAATGTGCGGCTCCTATTATAATATAATGGACATTTCTCAGGTAGAGCTGATGATATAAGAGAGGTGCTCTATTCTATGGGATTAGGTTTGCATCCTGATCCTCACATAAAAGGTTTGAAGTATCCATGGCAGGTAAATAAAAGACACAAAAGAGTTAGATATAAGTTTGAAGTAAATATATTTAGGTAACGGAACTCGTAATGTTACGTGATTCGCCTTATTGGTAGTCTTAGGTATCATTACAACACAGAAATTGTGTTTACAAATTTAGTTTTGGAAATATTTTGAACGAAAAAACGGCAACGTTTTTATTAAAATTTAATAAAATAATTTATCTTGAAGTCAGAAAGCTTTATCTAGTCAGAGTTTGTATAGCATAATACATTTTAGAATTTGAATTATTCTAGACGTAAAATCGATAAACCCTTACTAATTACATATAATTGAGTTATTCTTTTTCTCCCGATTATTGAATAAGAAGGTCCTTCTGTATTCGGACACGAGAATAAGTAATGTTTTGCACCGAAAGCTCAAAACGATGAGAACTTATATTTACAGAAAATGTTTGTCAAATATTCTGGATATTCAATAATTAAGACATTTTGCACGTGAGTGGGTAACATGCGCATAGATACTGCTCACTATTTAATTGAATTAACCTTCCAATGCTCGGTGTGAAGTTTAATTTTTAGCATGTGTAAGCGCGGGTTATATTATAACTGTTTAATGTTTGTTTAACGGAGACGTTAACTAAAGGCAATTCTTAACTAGACAGCAAAATGTTCTCGCATATCTTGGGGTAGATCGTAAATAATTTAATAGAAGCAACCTTGGAATATGTTGAATTTTGTACATTATGAGCCACCTTTTGAAGCTCATAATTCGTCTTTTGTTACCTATATTTACTGGGGAGCAATGAATGAAATGAAAGCTTCGTCGTTGCCTAACCGACTCATCAGTTCGATTTGATGTCAATCTATTCCCATTATAAATATAAGCAGTTACTACGGGCATTCCGGGAAAAGGTTCCAATTTTTTAAAATTTAGATGAGGACTCCATTCATTTAATCTTTTCGGTGTCGACAAAGTAATAGGTTAAGACTCGATCCTGGTAAGTTAGTCGTTCCAGTATCCTTAACGTACTTTGTTCTAATCAGTGTTTGTTTTTGTAGGAGATTGTATAATGGGTTTATAATTCCACAAAGACGCCTGTTGCTACAACGTTTTATTATTAAATTAACAATTTAATAAAATAATTTGACATTTGAATAGCTTAGGTTTTCAACTGTAAAATGAAATTATTAAGGTCAAGCATTTTTTTTCTCATTATTTGTTGATCAATTGTGTTACTTGTTTAACATTTACACATGTTACGACAATTGAGCCATAATAATTTTGTTTTAATACTCATTGAATGTATTTGATCATAAAAGATTTTCAAAAAAAATCAAAATCTGGTAGTTTCCTAGCTTTTTTGTACTTGTCTTCGTGTTAATATTTTTTTTGGTAGAACGGTAGTACTTAAAATTAGTGAAAGACAATATGATAAGAATTTTTTACTTTTATTTTGTAAAGCACAAAACAGTTATCCCATAATTTTACGTTAACATCTTTTTGATTTAAAAAAATTATTTATGGATGAGGTATACAGATACACATTTGTCGATCATCGGTGACGTTAAGTGGGCGAAAATCTTACCCGAGACTTAAAAAAAAGGATCCTCTCTTTGTAAAAGACTTTAATCACCGCTTTGAATTAGTTTAGCAGTAAACTGAGACCGAATCCCACTGATGGGTCACTTACGCAACGACGAAACTCTCGGTTTCATAGAGTGTTTATTTGGAGGGATAGACTGCAAAGCCGGATTGAGGGTTCTGGAAAACTGTCTCATGATGTAAAGGTTTACCGCTAAACATTTATGTGATACATGACAATAAAAATTTTCGCTAAGATCTAAAAATAGTCAAAATTTTTTTTCTGAATTTGAAATAACAAATTTAGGATAAAATTAAAAACATGCGGGAGAATATTTTAAATACAAGTAAATAATTGAGAAACTGATTTTGACCATAGATTTTTTGCAATATTTATTGTATTCACTAGCAAAAAAATAGTTACGTATTTCAAAATTATGTAGATAATTGTTAAAAGTGATATTTTCAAGATTATTTTAAACTCAGTCAAAAAAAAACTTCAGGTTTGTTCAATAAACGTTAAGTGCCATACGCCATGAATACAAACAAATTTTCATCGTTTCCATTTTAAAAGCTAAGTAGAAGCTTTAAAAAAAAAAATGAATTCCTTCAATTAAATTATTTTAAAAAAATGTAAATTTCCCGCTTTTTTAAAAAAGCATTGTAATTAATGTAATTTTTAATTTACCCGTCTTGAAGTACTATTCTTATTTTTGACCATATTTCTCTTAGTCAAATTATATTCGTTAATTAATTTAGCTCTCTAAAATAAATTGTGTCATAGGTAGTTTACAATAGTTTAGTTGCAACCACCTGGAAAAAACCGCGGGTTTTCCACCAGTTAGTTAGTTGACGAAGAGATACTTCTTTTTGGTTCCATAGCTTGAAACCTTCTGACGTTACGTATATACCGTCTTTCAAAACTGCGTAGGTTCCCGGAATCTGTTTAGACGATTTATTTGAAGTAATTGCGATTAAATGAAAACGGACGCCAGGATGATTCATTGGATAATTGGAGTCAATCGTGATTCCCCATTCAATGTTTGATACACCAGATGATGACTCTTTTGATCTTTGCTTTGTAACTAAAATATTTTCGACTTCTTTAACATCGCGTCCATTGTAATATTTCTACATGTTCCATATTTAATTTTATATATAGTACTTACGAATATACCTCGAAAGAAAATGTTTCATTGAGGTTAATCCTTAACCCCTCCACATACTCCCCAAATATTAAATCAATATCAACATAAAATTTGCTTCCAACTTTATAACCTTTATGTGCATTAAAAAAAAAATCCTGAGTAGTGAAATGTTATAAATACTCTATAAAAAATACCTTTATCATTTAAATAATTTTCCTGTATATGTACTGTTTTCATCATGAGAGGATCCGTACACACTTTTATCGTAAGGATATACACGTTATGTGATTTCTCAAAGGGTGTAATAAGCGCTTCTCCTATATTACCATGCTTTAATTCATAAGCTGCTTTGGATGGTGAGGTTAGTCTAAATCTTGGATGATCGATTCGCTTGAATGACGAGAAACGATAAGGTTTTTTTTTTTCCTCCATTGACGCTCTAGATCAAAAAAAAAATTGATAATAATGGATGCATTTAGCAAAAGTTTCTAACATACGACAACCCTCTTTTTCTTTTGTGTTGGCAAATATACGATAAAATCCTTTCAAAAGTATAACAAGGGGAAACTAACCCTGGGTTTTGTCTGTTGTAAAATATTTTTTTTACAATAAATAGCGTATTGCACCTAAACGTACAAGAAAAGTAAACTAGATAAAAATCTAGCCGAATTTTTATCAGACAGAACAAGTTCTACGGAAAAATGTGAAAAATCGATACTTTTTATGTAACATGATATAAGGTTTCCCAATGCTAAAACGACTTGAGAAGATTTTGTAAAGGAAAATTCATGTTTGGAAGAATAATTCCTATTGCTACTACTTTCTTGCGATACATATTCATCGGAGTCCGTGGCGTTCCCTACAACGTTTGACGGAGGAATTATAAAAGTAACTGCGCCCTTGCTTCGCGTATCAACGACATGTGCGAGAACCTCTGTTCTGAAAAAATAAATAAATTAATGGACATCATGTACTTGGAATCGTGATATAATTATTGAGAATCCTAATTTTTCTAATTGTAGCCAGTTACCCTGGTCGAAATTCAAAAGAATTCTCCTTAGTAAAAAGATAAAACAAATCTTCTTTTACAGGTTCTTGAAAAGGATGCCGTGAATCGTGGAATGGACTTTCAAGTTCCTTTCTTATCATTTCTACATGAGGTCTACAGAGCAATCTTTAGGCTTTAAAGTTTTAATCAATAATTAAAAATTGATAAAATCTAGATACATGAAACATGAATTGACTACGTATTTTACATCAAATTAAAAGCTTGGCACTTCTCTTTTTTTTAAAAAAAAGCAACTGTATATGAAAGATAATGAAGAGTTTATACTTAGAAGAACAAATACGGATTCAGGTTTTTATTTGTAATTTTTCAGTTATAAAAGTTCAACAGGCAATGACGTTTACACTTACAACATACGAGGTTGGTTCCTTGACTCCAAAATGTACGAATATTCTTCGAGGTCCAATTCATCTAAACATCTAGGGTTGCGCATAACAGAAATTGCACAATCTTGGGGAGTAAGCCGCTTGACATGTTCAAAGGCGTCGCGAGCCGTTTTGTATGCATTACTGTAGCTATAAGTGGGATGTATTCGCGTGCAAGCTAATGGATCTGCACTTTCTTTACCCCAGCAGATCGAGCGACTTATACGAATGAAGCTAGCGCAATTGTTAAATACCACAGGGCCTACAATTTGTGCAGAAGAATCGGAATTATTGTAAAAAGAATTTGAAGCATTTTTTAAATTTGTTTTTGAAGTGTTCGTTAGTTCTAGTTTTAGTAGTTCTGATCGACATGTTAAAGTTTTATTCATGTTAAACATGATACATTCTGCTTTTTTCGGTCCTAAACCAGGTACAAATTTTAACAAACATTGCATATGAGGTTTGTTCCGTATTAAATTTATGTCCACCCCTGCAGAAGCGACTGCTGTAACGATGGCTTGCTCTAAAACATTTTGTAGCCGTTCAGGAGGTATCAGATGTTGGGATGGGTGATAACGCAAGTAATGTAATAAATTAGTGCTTGTTGAATCTTCATGCCATAACTGTACGTAGCTGGACAATGGATCTTGTATAAACCGAGCAATCGCAATAGCTTGGCAGCCTTCTATTCCGTATGCTCTTTTATGCTCCTTTGAACACAGAGTTGAAGTAACATATAAGTGAGCGATTTCTAAGGACCCAAATAATATGTCAAATCGGGATTTTTTGCTCATTTCCTTAAGAAGCGACGCTACAATTGTTTTTATATAGCGACATGAGAATCCGGACACTCCTATAACCACAACCTCGCAGGCAGATTTCTCAAGAAACTCTTGCAACATTTTTTTCCGAGATTCGTCTGTTTTCCAGTGAACACCGGTTAATGGTGGTCTAGCAGTCATGCGATCAGCGACAGAAAAAGAATTGATACGCGCAAAGTGTGTTGGAAAACCGTTACGATCAACGCACAACACGTGGATATCTATTGTTGTTCCTTCTTCGTGCACAATAAGACCACACACGCGGGGTGACGTGTACAACGAGAAATCTCTTTGTTCATCTGACAATGCGTCCACATCTTTTGAAGAAGCTGACGAATCTGAATCTGAATAATTCGATAGTTTATTGTTAGAAATATTCTTTCGGTCGCGGAACGATTTTCCTTTTTGATTCCTATAAGATTGTAAACTAAGTCGATACTTAAGAGAATCATAGCACAAAAAAGCAACACAATCTTCAGCTCGGCACTGTAATCGTTTTCTTAATTCTTTTCTGAAAAATTTAATTAGTTCGTTAAAAACTAAACGTTTTAAAATTTTTTTTTGAACTTCTGTTGCCCATATTGATGTTGGCGATATTACGTAAAGATTAGTTAAGATATCAATAAGTGTATTTAAAGTTTCCGCGTCCATCTTATCATATGATTGTGTATCCAACAGTAACAAATCATTTTTTTTATAAACTGATAATGCAAGAGAATCGGAATCGTCTCTCCAGGGGAGAACTTCATTTTCTCCAACAGGATGAATAATAAGAGTCACATGACCTTTCGATTCAGCGTCTAGAATATCCAAAAACGCTGTAGCTTTGCGGCAAATGTATTCTTTTTGGGTAAGCTGATGACGGTACTCGTCATATGTACTCGCTTCTTCGTCGAATTTCAACGCAAAGCTAATTAATTCTTTTACCGGCTTTCTTCGTAAATTAAGGGCTGCCCACGTTCGATGACCTAAATTTACAATGTTTTCTCCAACAGGGGTTAATACCGTAGTAATTGCCGCAACATTGTAAAACCAGCGCCGCAGCAGTTCGCGTATTTGAACAGAAACCGAAAGCTTTCGTGATTCTAAGGACAAAATCGCCTCTAAAACTCTGGAACTTGAATTAAATGGTCCAACTACAAGTGAAGAGAGCCATGAATTTAAGCTTTCCATTGATTGGTCAACTAAAGGTGGCTCTCTAAATGGTAATTTTTCTACGTTTAAATCTGTGTTTGTTACCGTGAAGCGAGAGGCTATTAAGTTCGTGAATACCTCCGACATTTCAATGTTTTTTGCAAGCTCCGAAGGAGTTAATAAAAATGGTGTCCAATTTTTTTCAATTCCGTAATGCTGGCTATCATTCCAAGACACTCCTGTAAATGAAGAGGCTTGTTTCCGTCCTTTTCGTATTGAATCATTAAAGGCTAAATCAGAGTAATAGAAACTAATATAATGCCGGACATCCTCAACGTCTTGTTCATTTTTAAAATTATTTATTTTTTCAGTAAGAATACTAATATCTGGATCCTCCTTTGGTAGTCGAGCAAGAAGATTTGACACAAACTGAGCTTCTTTAGACAAGGATGACCATTGTTGATCCATTTCCACAATATACCATGCGAAACGCTCATTTAGTGGAGGACATAGACGATGCCCATGATGCAGCATTATTACTGGCACCTCAAGATGTTCATTGAGTAGGAAATATAAAAACAAGCAAATTTTCTCCTCAATATCCTCAATAACTGATGTCGTTTCAGGATCGTAGTAATTACTTTTCGCTCCAAATGTGCTTTGATAAATTTTTTTTAAAGAAAAAGGATCATGATTCACAAAATGTATAGGACTGTTAGACACTAATTGCAAGCTTATCCATTCCGCCTCCCTTTTTAGTTCGTCATCTGTATAATGTGCTTTCCTTAATTTGTAACGGTGAGAATGACGTTCCGGTTTGTCTAATTGCCACAACATTGAGTCAGAGTCACAATTCAGACCTCCTTCCGTTTCTCCAGAATTTTTTTCTGATCGTAACTGCAAGGGTGCTTCTCCACCCAGTAGTGAATTTTTCGAGTTTAACGAATTCGTTGTGATGGAGCGACAATTTTTCTCGTATGCAGCTTTGTATTCGTAAGAATAATCATCATTTGTAACGCGTCGGCGCCTTCCTAATATTTCAAACACAGTACGTACATCTCCGAAAATATTTCGAATCAAAGACGAAACTTCTATGTCTACTCCATAGTCACTCATATCAGAAACTGACTTATCATCAGAAAGACTCAAATCATCATTATCCCCGTACAAATCACTTAAATCTTCTTGTTCTTCTAACGAAGACATTCTTGATTTCGTTTTCTCTTTTATAACTGACGTTTTTAGCTCAACGTCCTGAGATTTTTCGTTGTCATCGTCACTCGTATAGTCGTCCACAAATCGCTTAAGCCGTCTAAATTTTGATCTTTTTGATTTGTGGGTCTTAATCTAAAATAAAATTTTATTTTTTATTGATTCAATGGTTAGGTTACCGCGGGAGCTCCAGTATTCTCAGCTATTAATTCTAAATCATCTTCATCTAAGGTTAAAATTTCTTCCTCATCCTCCTCGTAATGATCACTCGGAACTTCGTTGGCCGGTATTTCGTTAACTATAAACCCTTGTAACGTCTCTAAACAGAAAAAAGCTGTTTTTTAATTTTTAAATATAGCTACCATCAACATCATGACCCGTTTCTTCATCGTCATCCTCTTCCTCCTCTTCATCGCCTTGATCCATATATTCTCCTTTTTCATCCGTGTCTTCAAACTCATCTACAGGGTATTGCTGTTCTTCTTCAGCTTGTTCTTCAGGTTGTTCTTCAGCTTTTTCTTCAGCTTGTTCTTCAGTTTCTTCTTCAGCTTGTTCTTCAATTTCTTCTTCAGCTTCCTCTGCAGCTTCTTCTTCAGCTTCCTCTGCAGCTTCTTCTTCAGTTTCTTGTTCTTCTTGGTCTTCTTCTTCTTCTTCTTCAGTACTTACTTCAGTTTCTTCAACAAGACTTTCCCCTTTTTCTTCTTCCCGAACCGTTTCGTTGTCTTTCTGCCTACTTTTCACCTTTAGTTCGACGCCTTCTTCTTGTTCATCAACAATATCGAATTTCTTTTTTTCCCCCTTTCCATTTTTTTTAACGCAATGACGATCATTTTCAGTATCACTCAGACAGTTTTTAACAATTTTTTGACCCTTCTCATCAACTTGTACATGTTTTTCCTTATTAACCTTATCATCACTGCATCCATTTTTTTTTTTGTTGCGTTTGTAACTATGTATTTTGTCACGAGTATCAGTTTGTATAATATTATTATTATTGTTTTTTTCAACTGGAGTGTTTACTCTTTTTTTTTTTTGATCATCTGTAGCATTATTTGAGTCCGTGTATTTTTCCTTTTCGATGTTTACCGTTGGGTCTTCCCTCATCTCTTTACTAATATTTGAAGCGGAACGTTTGTATAAATCTGATTCTGAGTTCAGGATTTCAGTAGGTGCAAATTTTGTTTTTCCGTGTTCTTTTAGTTCAACTTCTTCTCGTGGATCCTTCATGCATTTTTGTAGTTCAAGCTTGTTTTTACTCCCCTCGTGAGGCTTAGTCTTATCTGCGGTTTTGTCACACGATATTGCTAAGTTTGTATGATCATTCGAATTAACGGCAACTCGATTTAGCTTCATTTTTTTTACTGCATTATTTACGCAAAATATTACTTGTCTTTTTAATGTAACTTTAATTCGTAATTTTATTACCGTCTCTTTGAATTATATCATCACTCTGATTTGTGTTTTCTCCGTTTTGACAAATTTTGAAATTCTCAATTGTGGATTTACTCGTTACCTCGGTCCCTACTGCATCTATGCTCTGAAAAGCATCGGACTGGGTTTCTTCAACGTTTACAGTAATACTTTCTGCAAGTATCTCTGGGGATTCTGTGAAAAACATCTTTTCTGAACTTTCTTGTACCTCATTGAAATGTTCGCCAACATCACTAGTTTCTTTTTCTAAAAATGGATTAGCGTCGATTTGTCCGGTTAACTCCTTCGTGAATCGTGTTCTTTTATTTGACATTATTTCGACAGAAACCTTTTTATCACGTTCTTTCTCGGTAATAGAATTTTGATTACTATATTTAAGCAAGTTATTCGTTGGATTTTCTACATGTTTTATAGAGTTTAATTCCTGCTTAAGATTCTGACTTTCTGAATATGTAGAATCGTATTGAATTGTCTGCTTCGTGCAGTTTAAATTATTTTCAGAAGTATCAAGTTTTTCTTCCTTCATTGCATCTGTAAGTCACTTATGAAATGTGTAACCTAGGTTCGTATGACTATTATTACCTAATTGAGTTCGAGAATGCGAATCGTCACTTTCTTTCTTCGCATCTCCGTCAAGAATTCCGAATTCATTAAGGTTGAATGCTTCTTCGTTCACAATTTCTTTATTGCTATTATTACAGACAGTATAGCTACTATCCACTTCACTTTTTAAATCACCTGTGAATGTCTATTAGAAGACAACACAAGTAGAAAATATTAACCAGAACTGTAGGCGTTACCTGATATGACATTTTTGTATGTACATATATACGGTACTAAAATTTGTAAATGAAATAGTATGAGTGTTGTTGTTGACAACACAATTATAGTACAAACTAGAACCACGATATACTTAATTTTGTGAGTCCAGGTGATTCACCACTGTTTATCATTACCAGACCACCTCTCTAATCTGCTGCCTTGTAAAAGTGATATATAAAAAAGCACGTTTATGTTTTTTTTACTTTTTTTCTTATGGTAAAATACGTAAATATTTGCTTATGAAATTTAGTAAGCGTAAATTCACAAAAAATTTGATCTGTTCACTTTATAGAAAAACAACACAGCTATTTATTTGATTAATAGAATTGATTTTACACGTTTTAAATTAATAGTTTTAGAATATTAAAAATTTCTTTTGTCAAAACGTATTTTAATTCAAATACTAAATTTGTAATCGATTTTTTATATCAAAACTATTTTTTTTGCAAAGAATTGAAAAAATAGAAACAACTAGTCATATAAATCTTGTGTTATGTAAATTTTTAATAAACTAGCTTTAAAAGAAAAATGATACAAAAATTGGTGCTAATGAATAAAATATCAAATAACCTGGATTGAATCATTACAGAATTCGAGAAGACAATATATTCCGCTTAACAAGGGTTCATTTTTTATGCAATAGAATTCTTTAAAGCTAGTAAGAATTATTTTTAAATTTCTAATTATACTTTAGAGCAAAATGTAACTTCAATCAATATTTAAATGAATTAATTCTACGAATCCATGAAAACAAAATAAAAGTCTAATGTTTTTCTATTGAACGGCTTTTTCATAATTGAATTCCGGTAACTTCTTTGAAAAAAATAAATTAAAAAGATGTTTGGTTATAAGATATGTTTGATGTAGTCGTAAACTGAGTTGGTCCTGGATTACAAAATCTATCGATCAACATCCACTGAGATTATATACGAGAGAAATAAGTATTAATTATACGCAAAAAAGTTACAGTACCTCTTTTTCCGCGTGACGCAATGACATAAAGGTTGGTCCTTGTAGATCGATTTGTGATGGACCGAAAACAGGGGTTTTGCGTGATTCTAAATCAGCGCAAGGTTGCGATCTAATATTTTCTAAGCGGAGAAACGGTATTAAACTCATTTTCCAAGATGAAGGAAGACTTCTTATATTGCTAATTGAACATACGTATCCCGTAAGCTTAGACTCAATAGCAATACATGACAAGTATCCATAAGCAAGACCAACATGACAGTCAAACTCGGAAGGCATTGGAACAGTACCCTGATTACCAACAATATAACTTATAGGCGTGAAGGTCCCAGTATAACGATTCATATTTTTTCTTTTGAGAAGTTCACTTTCTACCAATGAACTTATAAGTAACTCAATAGAAAGCTCAGAAACAATAACCTTTTTGTTGCTTATAAGCTCTTCATGGAAAAACAAAGGGAAATAACTAAGTAATTGAATCGACGATTTAGAGAAAAACGACGTTTCAGAAAAGTTTAGTAAGTTGCTTCCATATTTTGATTTAAAGTACGTTTTTATTTGAGTAAATTGTTCAACAGTTAATTCTTTCAAAAACGCATTGACATCTGAAATTAGTTGGGAAAGCTCAGGAATTTGATTGAACAATGCATCGGAAAATAACATAACACCAAAATTCTTTTTTTGCTCAGCACGGTAAACAACTGCATCTGTTACATCCCCAATTATACTAGCAAAGGCTTGTGGTTTAGAACTATACTTTTCCCCAACTATACTTAAATTTAAGTGCGTTTCAAAGGCAACATCGACAACACTAAAAGAAGTGGTGTGACCCATTAAACGTACTATATACCAATATTTTTTGGCTGATGCTGCATCGGTCAAAATATTTCCCAAGATAGAACTATAACACTTACAGGCAGAATTGTATCCAACACAGGCCTCTATACCTGTCTGCAATAAACTGTTTTCATAAGATGCTGGAACAGCAACTACTAAAGTACTACACTGATGCTCTAACAAGTACTCTGCAATTATAGCCGCACTAGTGATGGCTGTATGATCTCCTATAAAAACAAGACCATTCAATTTAAGATTAAGACATGTCTTTAATACTTCTTCTAATTGCTTGGATTCGTTCAAACAAGAATCGTATTCTACTGACGTTCCTAACATTTCAAATCCTGCATAGTTTTGAAACAAAGCTAAGTCGCTTTGAGTAATTTCTACATATATCTTATTCACTAAACCGTAACTTCCTTTAAAGCCAATCAATGAGAAATTTTCACAAGGTAAAACTACACTGCTAGTTGTCGACGTTCGCTGTATCAGCTGCAGTCTTCGGAACAATCCATGCAAAACATTAGATGTTCCTGTAACAGGGTTACCAATATGTACAACCCCTACACGTAAAGCTCCTATAACAGATTTAACTTCCTCAGCAACTTCAGTTTCTTTAGGTAATGCAACAACCTCATAGTGACACATTCCATGCTGTTGTGACTGTATTGGGAAAGCTTCAAAAATCATTCTGTTATCCGACGTTTTCTGACTAGTATCACATAAATTGTGAACTGCTTTTGTTTTAAGATTAGTCAGAATAGAAGGTACGCTAATTGTTGCGACAACCCGTTGTTTAGCCAGAGGTGACAAGCCAGAAAATGTTTTTAAAGCATTGCATTGTGCTGATATATTTTCTTTTGTTGACGGAAGTAAGTCTTCGTATTTCGGTGGTATGATTGTATAATTTAAAGTCAGATTAGGTGAGTTTTCGTACTGAATCGGTCCAGGATGGCGATAGAAATCACCCCACTTCCATGCCTCCCTAACAGAAATAAAAAGCCCAAATAAAGGCTTATTGACTTCAACAAGGTATTTTTTAATAACTGGAACGAGTTCACCGTGGCGCTTCTCTATAGTCATCATCCATTGAAGTGGACAACCGGCAGCTACCCATTCCTGTGGCGGTAAATGCAATTTTTGAACTACCGCCATGTAACCTGTCAGTTTGTATGTAAGAAGAACTCCGGCTGTATGGCCTAATGCGTAGCAGTATGTTGCATCAAACAATGTTGGTAATGCACATCGTCCCTCATATCTGAAAGTATAACACATACATAAGTGTCCAAATTGATAAATTTAACAAATATACCCGAAAAAATAGCCTTTCATAGGTATAGCAGTACCAACATTTTCAGCCTTCATTTTGCTTTGTACCATCATAATAAGCAAGGATTCTGTGGCAATACGTGAAACTTGAACATTTCCGTGCGCGTCTCTATCTAAAAGTAGTTGATTTTGAATACAATCTGGTATACTTTTGAAAACTCTTTGGCTGTTTTCGGAAAGTTTTTCAAACTGAAATTCCGTGCGTGCCAGTATGTCATTAATTTCTTGAATAAGTATTCCAATTTCTGGTATAAATTCAATCAAACCTTCGGGAAGCAAAATAATTCCAAAATGTTTATTCTCCTTTTCTCTTCTTAAAATAAGATCCGTGATTTCATCAACTAACGATTGCAACGAACGTTGGTCTTTTGAAACTTCTTCGCCAATGAAACAAAGGTTTGGTCGTGTTTGTAAAGCACACTCTAAGGTTATGTTGGACGCTGATCGACCCATTAAACGAATAAACATATAACCTTTTTGAGTAGATAAAACATGGCTTGATAAATTGCCAATCAAGTCCGAGTAGGTTTTGACGGCAGTATCAAATCCAAAAGATGTTTCAACAAATTTGTTTTTAAGATCACCATCAATAGTTTTAGGACAACCGATGACACAAATGGATGATCCTTTTTGTTTAAAAAATTCCGCTAAAATTGCAGCATTGGTGTTAGAGTCATCTCCACCTATTATAACAACACCATCAAGCGAAAGACTTGTGCAAACTTTTAAGGCATCTTCTTTCTGCTGATCTGTATGAATTTTATGACGACCAGAGCAAATCATATCAAAACCCCCTTGGTTTCTATATTGCTCAACTTTATCGGATGTAAGTTCTATATAATTTCCTAAATATATACCTTGAGGGCCATCAAGAAAGCCAAATAATTTGGAGTTTGGGTTCAATTTCTTCACATAATCAAACAACCCCACAATAACATTATGTCCCCCAGCAGCTTGTCCACCACTCAGTACAACACCAACACGCAAACATGATAATTTTGAATCCGTATTTACTGAATTTTTAACATCGGATTCAAGGAAAAGATAGTTTTGGTTAGAAGTTTGGGGAAACAATTGTTTGAGAACCTCAGATTCCGAATAGGATCCCAGGGGTTCTACAGAAGTGTCAGGAACTGGGCGTAGTGGAGAGTTGAAAACTCGCGGTAAAACGGGTTGCCATCTCAAGCGATTTTCTTGTAACTTACTTCTGGCTGATAAAAAATCTTTGCAACAGCCGGCCATAATGTCCTTCTCCATATTACAATACGATTAATTGCCACAAATGCTAATTTAGTAAAAAAATTAATTGGTTTACTACACGTGAAATTGAGTTAAATAAAACAATGAAATTAAAAAAGTCAAAACAGGTACTTTCGTAGATTATGACAGTAAGTAAATTTACAGGTAGTTGGTGTAAAAAAACAAAATGTAAGAAAATGGTTTAAAAGCTGACGTTCAGTCGAATATACGCTGAGGTCAATCACAGCGTGTCCCATACTGTTGGCTTCTGAATTCGGGGCAGAGTAAAGACAAATTGATAAACATTATTTACAGGATCGACCATCTAGATTGCGACAATATTGATAGACAAGCTCTAAAAGTTTTCATTTGTTTTTCATCTCTTTTATTACTGAAGTAGATTTCGTATCAAGGCGTAAGTATACCAAATTTGTCAATCCTCCTTGCTTATGTTTGATTTTATTCAAATGGGCATCACTAAAGCTGCGGTTTATTAATTTGTAATAATCTTTTCTATTACTATGTTCTGTAAGACAAATGAGTACGTTTTTTCTTAGTTGACTAATGAATTCAGCTTTACCATAACTTATGCCGAAGCATGGTTTTCTTTCCAAGCACTTTCTTTTCGAAAAATGTAATTATTAGTTAAAAGTAAAAAAAATAATATGCTTTTAGTGTATTTTAGTACATATGGCGTACAATTTCGTATTCAGATAGAAATGTGTTTTAATATGTTGTTGTAATCTTCAATATCACAATATGATAGAATTACATTATTACATTAAGATGTTTTACGATACTTAGTTTTTTTCGCTGTAGAGTTTTTTGTTTAAAATTAATGTGATTCCATAGGTTACACATCCTGCTTTGTAAATTTTGTTCCGCACATTCAATAAGTTCATGAAAGGGCGAACGCATCTCAAAGCAATCTTGTTTTCTTAGTTGTCAATTTTTAAATACAAATTTTAACGTAATTTTTTTTCTTATTTTAAAAAATTATCAGACAGGTATTTACAGTGCTTCGTCAATTGTTTAATGTCGCCATTAATTTTTTACTGAAAATTTTCTTTTTTAAATAAATTTTCATTTCAAATAAAAAAAAAAATTTGGCCAGCGATATTTTTTTATAAAACAATCTATTATAACATGCTTCCAGTTATTAAAACATCATTCAAATCTCAACGTTACGGCTTACAACTATTCACCAGCAAGTTGGTATAATGCTTTAGTGTTTTTGTAAACATTACATACAGAATATTTTTTATCTAAAAATTAAAGTTCGTTGCTGAATAATTTATGATTAGGTCGAAATAGACGTGTTCAACGGCATATTTTTATTTTTGTAATACCTATATTATGTTATATAAAAAATTAATTATTGATAGTAGCAACTAATCAAAAATATGTTTAAGATTTATTATAAAATACATCAATAATAATTTTATAAAGCGTCAAGAAAGATTTATTGAATTGTATTTTTTGTGAAAGTCATCTGGCAAAAAGAGAAAGTCTTTTAAAATAAGCGTAAAAGATTTAATCTCCATGTAAGAAAAATAGGGATAAATTTTAGTGTAATACTTTACAGAAAACATTTTATTAATTAGTTATTTTTGCACAAATTGTGGGATTTAAAATAGCTTTTTTGCTTTTATATTTTTTTTAATTGGATAAAGATTTTGTTTCCTTTTTATTTCCTATTATTTGTATTAAATAAAAAAATTTATTTGTTTTTTCCACTTGTTTTTTAAATTTTAATCAAATATTTCTAATGCATGCTTGAATTTTTTTTTAATTTAAATTGAAACTTGTTAATCAAAATGTTTGTAATACATATTGTATTTGGTAGTGAAAGAAAACGCAAAGTTGTCTAAAGTATTATACACACAATTTAAGGTTGACAATACTATCCAGGCAATTAATTTTTTTTCCGCACATTAAAAGATCAAGAATTAGACAAGCAGAGAAAATAGACAAATACAGGATTTGTGAAGGTACGACTGTTTTGAAAAGGTGGCTCAAACTCATCAGTGATTTATGTTATAAAAACGGTCAAGACATTATCTCGTTTTAAGTTTTTTTTTAGTACGTTACAAATAATAATCTTTAATAACAATTTGCATAAAGAATTGTCTAACTTACCTGTGTTAATAATAAATGTAATGGTGTTTAAAATTATTTAGGTTCATGTAACATATATATTTATTCCTCTTCGCTATTAAAAATAACAAACTCTAATGTAGCCAATCTTAGTTTGTAAACCATAAAAAATTCGAATTATTTTATTTCAACAAACTAAATTTTCTTAATTAAAAAAAGAAGCTGTTCATTATTAAAGTTCTCTTCTTTTTCTTGCGTATTTTTTTTTTGTGAGTACAAATTGATCAGGTAATTGATCATCTTTTAAAGTGAAAAAAGGACAGTCACACGAAAATCGTGTCAGTGAATCGTATTGAAATTGTGTATATTAAAAAAAAAAATGATTGTGTCTTCTCAAAGAGCAAGCTTAAATAAAGGAGATCATTTTTTTACAGCATCACCCTTAAATCAACAAAGACTTTTAACGGTTTCAGAAAACTCTTCATGTCTTTCCGATATTTCAGAAAAATTAGATGATGATGAAAAAACGAATGCTCAGGACACTCGCGATCTTATGCTTGATATGATCTGGAGAGGAGATCCTTTGCAAACAACACATGACGATGCTAGTGGCTGTCTTAATTATTCTTCAAAGTCATGTTTTTTGAATAGAATTGGAGAATTCGATATGTGGTATAACATAAATGAAGCCCACACAAAAAATAAGCATACTTCGAATAACAACTCGGCATTGGACTTAGGCAGTCAATCTGACTTGCTACATTTAAATAATTTAGCAACTCCTATATGGTCTATGAAATCATGTCCGTCTTCCACTTCAAATAAAAAAAGAGCTTATAATAAAACTCATGAGGAAATGACGTGTGATAAATATCAATACTCGAACCCGTATGATAATTCATCTAATGAAACTGCAGTACCCTCATCGGTATTACCCAGTACAAATAATTTGATTACTGCCTCTTCCTTCGTTCATTGTCACGATAACCCCTCTAACGCAAAGTCGTTTTTAAAATTGGAGTCCATTCAAAGTAGGGTTTTTATTAGCTTTTACCTTTTTTTGAAATGGTTTTGGCTTTTAGAGCACGTTACTGATGAGGCTAAAAATTACCCGTCATCTTTACCTGTCGTGTCAAGCTATAAAAAATCAAAGACATGCATTGAATCAATGTCTTCGCATTCGAGTAATACTCTATCAACATCACAAGATTTGAGCTCTACAAGCGACAAAAAAATGTTAAGCTCTGTGGATTCTCAGGAACATTCAATTTCTGAAAGATATGATTCTTCAGTAAACTATTTTTTTGTACGTTGTTGTACTATATCCTTCTTATTATTCTATAAGCATTACTACTTTTTTACTCTCGTTCTTATCAGGAATGTTGGCTGGTTTCCCTTTCAAACAATGTGTTAGAACTTCAATTAAAATATTTAAAAGAAGGCAATGAAAAGCTTCGTCATCAAGTAAATTTGACTATTTTTTCACTAAAAATTTTTTTACTCACCTTGTCTTTTGTGTATTACAAGATCAAACAAATTAAGTCCGAGTCTTCATTTGCTTCATTTAAAAAAAATAATGACGTACTTGGGTACAAGGAAACAAATTGTAATTTGGAGAATGTTTCGCAGCAGGAAAAGGAACACGATTCTTCTTATTCAAACTCCCAAAATATGGAGGATGTAGTCGAACACAAAAGTGAAAATATCCCATTGACTTCACCGGCACGACGTGAAGAAATTAGTAAATTACCATTGAACAGCCAAAGTATAATAGTAAACGAACAAAAAAAACTTAATTTAACAAATCTAATTGAACAATATGTAAATTCATGTGATACGTCGGATTCGAAAGTTGAGACGGAAACAACTTTTTCTAAAATCATAATTGAAAACAATAGCGTTGAACTAGGCTCTAAGAATGAAATTGACTCAAAAAATCAACATTCAGATCTGTGTACACATCCTTCAAGACCAGCTTTCAGGGCTGAGTGTCATACTAAAGTCGAAGAGTCACCCTTGCAAAATTTTTCTACCCGCACATCTTGTGAACAAATTAATAAATCTGTTGACTCGATTTCACAACAAACAAAGGAAGACAAACTAGAAATGGAGTTTTATTCAAACAACAAACTAAATAATGCTTCATTTTATTCTGATGATAAGACCTATGATGATAGTGTGCAACGTTCTTTAAATTCAGATGGAACAATAATAGCGTGTAAAACTAAAACGATTTTTAATACTGAAACTAAAATGGATTTTTCGCCTTCACTACTGTTTTCTACGTCGAATAATACGAGTGATCCATCACTTGTATCAACCACATGTGAAGACTCTTTTTTTTCTGAAAAACGTTTAGAATCATCATTACTCACGGATACATTAAGTAATCCGTCACCTGTATTAAATAATCTACTGTCAAGATTTGTGTTATGTTCAAACGAGAAGACAAATTCATTTAATGCTAAAAGAATTACGGAAAAAAACGGTATGTTTTGTTGCTAGTAACTAAAAAAATATAATTTTTAGTTGAATATTTGTCAGTTACAGAAAGTGAATGTCTTGGAATTTTCGATAATTATCTACCTACAAATGGTCTTCATGACATGGCTAGTTACCCTGAATCAGAGTGTTCTAATACCTTGGAATGTTTCACTAATGGTCCCGGTACTTTTTATTAAAACATTAAGTTTTACCGTTAAATTAATGTTTTTTGTAGAATCGCCGAACGGAAATGATTTAATTGACTTTAATTTTGTCAATTTTTTACAGCGTGTTGCTTCGCCTTCCTCTGTATTAAATAAACATTTCAGTTTATCTTTAACAACGGATTTGTATTCAATGAATGATGAGACCGATACATTTCGTACGAATGACTCAGTTTTTCATTATCATGAAAACAATAGTGATAGTTCTTTGTCATCCATTAACAATTCGTGGAACTGTCCTTTATCATCGGAAGAGTTTGATCTTTCATCAAAAAGCGTCTCGAATATTACAACACCACTAAAACCATGGAATATGGACCAGTCTTTAAACTCTTTACTGTGTTGCGACTCAGATGATAATAAGATGGCATTATCCTTAGAAACGATTTCATATCAGCCGGAGAATAGACAAAAACGAATAGGACCCTCCTGTTTTAGACGCCCCAAAACTCCATCGCGGATAACAAATTTTAGTGACGGCTCAGTTCCAGTGCAATCATGTAGCGTGTCTCCAACAGGGTCATGTTTAAATTCAATGCCTCGTATGATTCCTATTCTGACGCCACCAACAGCAATGAATTCAACACGAGCAGTCTCTCCAAAACCATTATCGCAGTCACACGGTTTAACAAATGACTGTGAAATATCATCGGATATAGTTGATTCTACTGTTAAACTACCTTTCTGTAGTATTAATAAAAACCAACGTTCCACTTTTTCCATTCAGGATGCAATGATATCTCCACCTGTCATTTCAAACTCGTTTTTGGAATCTCCTAGGAGCGATCCGTCATGTCCAAGGTCGGATACTGTCAAATTACCTCCTTATTTCTGTACTGACACACAAGACTCTCATATGCAACATTGCCTTGTACATCCCTCGTCCTCACGTGTAAAACTTCCCACATCTTCTTCTCTTGTTGTGTTGAGTTACCCACCACAAGAACCTTTCGAAGTACCAACTGTTGACAGAACTAATTATGACGCAGCCGTGTCAAAACCGACTACAAATTCAAGAACTTCCACGGCAATCTCTCCTGGTCAAGTGATCTCAAGTGATCAGGATGAATTACAGTCGCTTCCTGGCGTCAGCTATGACAAAATGATTTCGTGGAACGACAGTCATATGAAGCTGAGTGAATCGAGTTTTTTTTCAAAAACTGAACCATTTGAATTCTCATCCAACAGCCACACCAGATGGCCTTTAAGCCAATCAAATTTGACGGGTTTCAGTAATTCTGTTGTAGCGTCAAATAAAACACATTCGGAATCAACTTTAAGATTGTCTTACCAGAATAAACTAAGGAATTACAATGGAATGACATCCAATGATTTATTATCTTTTGAGTCTGTGAATAAAAATCCTTTGATACATCAGATTCATTAATTGGGTCTTTATGGATAATTATTCTTAAAATATGATCTATGCTATTGTTGCTTCCACTTCTTGGTATGGTGAAGATCTTTATTACTAGAGGCGAACATAATGGTGATCACGTTTTCGTAACAATTTTTTTCTTGAATTTTTAAAATTTCATTCAAAAAGTGTGAAAAAGTTATTTTCAATGCTCTTGTTCAAAAATGTTTTTTCATGTTAGCTAAATAACGATGCTGATGATAGTGCCATGAGTATCAAGGTGTAGTACAGGTTTTTTTAGGTTTCATTTAATAATTGTTTTCGTAACTTAAAAAGAATAGTTTTGATTGAAGGTATTAAACGTTTACCAATACAGATTGGCATATTTGTAATGCTAACCAGTTTTAAGCATCAATGTAGACACTTGCTAAATATTTTTGTTACCAATTCGTGCATTTTAAAAAAAATTCCGCTGATCTTTTCAAACAATCAGTGTTGTTCTTCTTGTATAGACTCTACAAAAACTTTAAAATTATGACTTTTTCAATCGATAAGTAATTGTTCACAACGATTATTCGCACTATAAGACTCATACTTCAAACAAAAAAAAAATGGAGAGCGTCTCCGTATTTGGTATTGTAGTATATTTTTTTTTTAATAGGTATGCTTATTGATAATTTCATTTTCACTAGAAATACCAAATTAAAAAATATAAAATGATTGTAATTATAAAAAAAATTACTTTCACCTGAAGAAGTTACAGAATGAAGCATCGTTTCGAAACTCACCATTTGGCTTCACCGCTTATTCTTAGAGGAGAACTGAATGAAACAGAGGGATTGGCCCTTGCCAAACCCACGCATTACTAGGATCACCCAAAGTATAAACTGTTACAGCATGAGCCATCCCTTAGAAGCTTAAAATTCGGCTTAATGGCCTACCCCTTAAGAGGAACAATAAAATGAAACAGAAAGTTTTGTGGTTGCTTAACCGACTCATCAGTTTAAAGGTTGTCACCAGTCTGGGATCTCCAGTCTGTTTCCGATAGTGGTACAAACCTACCTTTCTTTTAGTTTACGTCAGAAACACCTATGCCCGAAATAAGCATTAAATGGCACTGACGGCTTAGTAGTTGCTGAAGTGACTTTTTACATGGAGAAAATTCAAAAAAAATGTTAACCAACGCGAGAAAGGTTATTATAAGGGATTTAAATGATATTATGCTTGAACATTTTTGTTGATAAAAAAAATCGTTTACTGAACAAGGTTTTATTGATTAAATTCAGTAATAACGCATACTTTCATAAACTTTCTGTCAAACGGCGGTTCTATTTATATTCAACAAACTACAAAACCTTTAGTTGTGAATGTCTACAAAAATTCTATTTTTACTTTTTTTTTTCAAAGATTTTTCTTTCTTTAGAAGGTTTCTCGTTTTCGAGGTCTTACAATTAGCAGTGAAGAATGGAAAATACAAAGATTAGAAAAGAAAACCGACATGAAACGAATGTCAACAAATTAAAAATTGATTTAAAAATTTTTTCCATTACTTTTATAAGCTTTTCTAATTTTTTATATTGATACTTTTTTAATAATAAAAGAAAAAGAATATGTTTTTAATTGTTATTGTAATCAGAGTTAGTTGATGCTTTTCAGTTAAACGTCCCAACTTCAAGTACAGAATCAGGAATCAATCAAACGCTTTACTATATGTAGAGTAAAAAAAGATAAATTTCAGTTAAAGCTTTATGTTTGGCAAGTACTCATATACTCAATTCTAGTTTAAGGTTTTGTGTATTTTCTTTGAAACTACGTTAAGAAATGTCAATCAGGTTAATGATTCCAGGAGATTTATTAAAATTAAATGATACTAACCTGGATAGTTTAACAGAAAATTTTACCCCTGACTTTTATATGGAGTATTTGCTACTGTATTCAGATTTTTGCTACACGGTGGAATGTGAGGATGGATCCATTGCGGGATATTTACTAGGAAAACCTCAAGATGTCTCCAAGATAAGATATGGTCATGTTACCGCTATTTCAGTAGCACCACAGTTTCGTCATGGCACTTTAGCAAAACAATTAATGACGAAATTTCACGATGTATGTAAATGCTACGATTGCAAATATACAGATTTATTTGTAAGAAAATCCAATACAAATGCTGTGTGTTTTTACAAAAAACTTGGCTATACAGTCCATCGTTGTATTGCCAACTATTATACTGGCCCTCATCCAGAAGATGCGTTAGAAATGCAAAGGGAAATATTTCAAGAAAATCATTTAATGTAATGATAAGGAAACTTTAGGAACTTATCATAGAACGCTTTGCGTTGTGTGCTGCATTTCACGAGAGTTCAAAACCTCAAACTTTTACAATGCACTGAACCGTATGCTAAAATTTTCTAGTTTTTTTAATAATGTATGTTAACCTTTGAAAAAAATTACAATGATTTGTAAATTGTGTTACTGCCACTTTAAATAGCACATTATGAAGCAAAAGTTCATTTTTAATTGGATTGTTCACAATTTTCATTATAAATCATAGAATTTATTCTTTTTTTCTAACAATGACATTATTCTTTTAGTCTTTGTTTTTGTTTTCAAGGGTCATCATGGACACCATAGGTTCATGAAACCTTTGTCATGTTATCGATGCAAAGTCAAAATTCGTTTACAGTTTTCTGAGTAAAACTCCAAGAATTGATTGTTACTATTATTTTGTAAACGAAACATAATGTGTTTAAAGGTTTTCTCTGACATAACCCAATTTCGCTTTTCCTCAAATTGGATGACACTTTATAAAAGAGAGAAACAATATGTTGTATCGATGTTTTACCAATTAAAGTACTGAATGACTTACATTGTAACGATACGTTTTTTTTCAGCTGTTATCTGTTTTACATTAAAGATAATTAGGAAAATTTTCATTAATCAAATTTTAAACCGTTTGTCTTTCTTTTGTGTTTTAAAAAAAATATATTTAATTCCATTTATTTGACTCCTTTGATTTTGTATAAAAAATAATACGAAATTCTGAAACATAATAAATTTAGCATTAAGCAAAAACTGGTAGGTTCCACCGTGTTTGAAAGCTATTACAAAGCATGAAATTAATGTTTTAATTCATTTGTAATTACGACTTTGGTGGAAATGGATTGTGAAAAAAGTCAATGATTTTTTTTGCAATTGAAGGATATTTTGTTTAAGCTTGTTTAAAACTCATGTATGAGACGTAATGACTTTCATTTGTTTTCAGGTGGACAAAAACTTGACGAGATTTTTTTTTTATCATTTCTTTCGCTAGCATCACTACAGAAAAACATATATATATGATAGAATACAGCGGGACTGTGATTTTTTATGTCTGATAACTTGAAATGGTTACTGTAAATGTTTGATTGTTTTTTATTTAATTATTTGCGTTAACGTTAATTTTTTTTAAAATGTTTTCAAACTGGTTTTATTTGTTGACAAAAGGAAAACACAGTAAATATATATGAATAAAATATTGTCTGCCTTATTAAGCGCACACACACAAACAAACGCATATTATCTGCAGAAATTGTGTCACACAACTCGTACATATGACTACAACTGGCCCAGTTGAACCGATGTATAATAAAAGTTTTACTTTACTATCTTAAAATATGAAACAAAGCATTTCTGATTATTGTTGCAATTATTTTTAAAATTGTTTATTTTTTCAAATAATTATTTATTATAAAAAAACACAGAATTTTAAAAAGTTATGGAATGGGCATTTTTTCAAAGGTTTGTTATTAAAAGAATGTAAACGAAAATTACAGTTGGTTAAACGAATATGTAGGTAACAGATGTTTATGAGGATATATGGCGGGCTATTATTCGACCACCTCGAGATATTTATACCGTAAGAAGATTTGTTGCTATTCAGAAATCCAATACAACTGTTATTCAATTGGTACTTGCGGATTTTTTAATAGACTGAACAGCTTGGTTCACCTTGTTTCACATATAAAGGATCGCGCTATTTCCGTCGAGGTAGGCAAAAAATGAAAAAGATTTACATGCATTGAAAATGTTTTTCTTGAAATAGATTTTACCGTATTAAATGAAAGAGGTCATTTGTTGCAATGTAGTCATTTTGAACACATTCAAAGGTTTGAGATATGCTTTCTTAAAACCATCTACAATTGTTTGTTTTTCTGTAGTACTGGTAAATACTTCCCGCAGTCAATGCCATGTGTGATTTATCTTCACGGAAATTGTTCTTCTCGATTAGAAGCAATTCAATGTGGTATTTTAAGAGTACTTCTACCACTAGACATATCAGTCGCATGTTTTGATTTCTCGGGTTCGGGTTTATCTGAAGGTACTTGAGCACATTTTATTTACGCGTTTCCATTGTTAAAAAAAAAGGAGAATTCGTTAGCCTAGGATTTTACGAAAAAAATGATTTGGAATGTGTTATACGTGATTTGAGAAATACTGGGCGAGTGTCGATGATCGCTTTATGGGGTCGTTCTATGGGTGCAGGTACTGTTTTTCGTTGGACTTGTTCTCTAGAAAAATTCATAATGTTGCAATTTCAGTCACAGCATCTCTACTTGCCCATGAAGATCCATGTATTGCTGCATTGATTTTAGACTCACCTTTTTCTTCTTTACGGTAAGCTACTTGAAATAAACTTTTATCAAATCGTTTTTTATTATTTTGAAAATTTTTTTTTAAAAAGGTGTTTAGCGGAAGAATTAGCTCACGATTTTTTGGGTTGGAAAGTACCAAAGTTTATTTTACGACCTGCATTGAATATTGTAAGTAGAAAATATAACTCATTTTTTTATTATCTTTACTCGTGTCTCCTGTAATGTTGCTTCAGATTCGAAGCACTGTTTTTACTCGAGCTGCTGTAGGGTATTTATAATTTATGTGATTATTCCTTACTACCATTATAGTTTAACCTAGATGACGTTGAACCTATCCGTCATTGTGAAATGTCATTCATACCAGGTTGAATATGTTAAAGTCTTATCCACTTTATTTGACTCTCCTCTTTTTTAGCACTATTCATTGCAGCGAAAAATGATAACTTTGTTCGACCACACCATGCCGAAAGTATGCATCGGGTTAGTTAAAAAGATATCAATTTTTTATCTAAATGCAATTTCATTTTGTTTCTAGGTTTATGGCGGTGACAAGGTAAAAAATGTATCTAAGACTCTACTAACAGTGTTACATCATGTTTTCATCTATAAAAGCATTTCTTAATAATCTTTTTTAAAGAAAAAAAATGTGATACAGCGTTTATCTTTGTATCTTAATTCACTGATTCTATTCACGATTTTCTATATGATTGTTTCATTGAAATAGAAACTTCACTGCCCATTTTTAACCTTAATGTCATTAACATTAAATTTTTTGCCACTTTTCCTAATTTTTTTTTTTATATGTATTATTTTCTTGTTAGAATCTGGTTTTAGTTGAAGGAAATCATAATACAATGAGACCCGAATTTCTTTTCAATTCGATATGTTTTTTTTTATCATTATGTTTTAAAGTACGTTAATATAAGTGAATCATTCAAAGTCTTTTTATGTTATAGACAAATATGTCCCCCCTTCCATTGCATTCAATATATGATAATAATATTCATCATAAATATCTCAAATGTGCGAGTAATAATAATACAACATTTTTGAAGGAAAATAAATTGAACCGATTGGAAAAATATAAACATCAAGTAGAAAAAACAAATTCCATGCTGGATAAAAAAGGTAGAAAATAAAAAGATTTTAGAAAGTGAATGTTTGAATGATTAAGGAGTGTTATAGAAAAAAGTAAAAATAGGAAAAGAATCTTTTAGCGTTTGAAAAAGAAATTGTGTTTACTTTTCTTAGATAAGGAAGCTTCGTCTATGGAACCCAATTTAACAAAAAATAATAATTTTTCTTCAATAACTTCAAATACACTAGAACACTTTTGTGAAGTGGAAAAAAAAAAAAATATGACTCCAATTAAAATGACTGATCGTAATTCTTTAACTCCTAGATCATTGCCCTATAATATCAGTGATAATGCTTCCTTAACAAGTAATATGATTTCTGTGAAACTTCATAATAGAAATGAATTTAAATATAATTATTGTATTAACAGTGATAAAAAATGAAAGAAATAATTTCAATTCTCTATTTTTAAGCGGAAAAACATGTACCAACATTTCAAAATGGATAACTGATACGCTCAATATGACAACTCCGGATGTTGAACCAACTTTTTGTGCTTTAAAGGAACATACATCCCATTAATTTTTTTAAAAATATTTCGCGATTTTTTTTATTGAGTATCATATAAATTTATAGAATCATCTAATGTTGATATACAATCTGGAATTTTCAGATGCAAAAGCCTGTGTTGTTCAATAAAATAGTGTTTTGAATCTTTTTTAAGATAACCCTTTTTTTGTTTTTGTTTGAATTATTGCTTATAAAAGCAATAATGTTTTTTATAACTTTGACAATTTTTTTAATAATTTTTTTATTAGTTAATTTTTGCGAAACAAATGTAGAAGAAGAAAAAAAATAGTTCGATTAACGACTTGATGGAAACAGACTATATCACCCAGGAATAGAGGTAATATTGTGTACGTGGTCGTATAAGTCATACGTTGTTAGGTGTCTAAAAAAGATCAAATGAATTATAATAAGATTCTTATAAATTCTTACTCTCCATGAGATATTTGATCAGAAACCTTTTGACACGCTCCTTTTTCTATGTCGACACTGGTTGTTGTTGAATTTTTTACCTGAAAAGCAAAACATCATTCTCTTTTTGACATAAATTTTTATAATACCATGAATAAGCAAGATTTTAATGAATGTAAATTTTGAGTATCAACCTAAAGGTGAAAGGATGATAACAAAGTGTCATTGATTATTGAATGAAACATACCATTAAAATGATTGGATTTTTAATACCTTTAAATACAAGTTGAGATATAATTGTGTTTTGCCAAGGCAGTAAACGCAGGGAATTATCTTCATTACTGAAATACATTCCGATAATGGTTAGGTTATTTTGGCGTCCTATTTTTTCAGCCTTTAAAAAAAAAATTAAAAGGGAATAACATTAAGAGACATACAGCAGAAAATCCCAACCCTAATAACGGGGTGTTTATAGTTTGGGAATGAAGTAAAGAGAAACTTAAAAAACAAATTGCTTTTGTTTCTTCAATTTGTCCTAGCAAAACTCCAACGACAGAAGTGAGAGGATTTTTGAATGTATGACACATCATTGAAGAATAAGCTTGTGTTTTAACAAAGACTGTGAGAGATGTATTGGATGATGTAGATTGTTCCATGGGGGCCAAGCACTTTTTATGAATACAAATGTGCGAAAATGTGTCCAAAAAAAATGTGACAGCAGCTGCAGACGCTGATGATGCTGTAACTACTAATCCTATTGTGTTCCTGACTTCTCTTATGGCCGGGTTCTTTATTTTTTTCTTTCTTTGTAACGGAAGTCTAATGTAAAACGTACCGTTTCTTTTAAAAATATGGCTACCAGTGAAAACATTTCGTTATCAAATTTACCAAAACAATTACAGGTATAACCCTTATCTCGAGTGTAGTTTAACGTTTCCATTCTTGTAGATTTTGGAAATAAAAATAGCTGATCTCCAAAATAAAATTTTAAAATCTTTCAATGCCTCTTTACCGGAATATTTAAACTATTGTTCGTCAATCAAAACCCTTTCTAGTGAGTATGAACAATTTCAAACGGATTTACACAAGCTACAAACGGGTTACCTAATATATCAGGTCATTAGTAGTATACAATAAAAAGATCGACATGTCGATTTCAGTAAAATTTTGCTAACTGGTTAGGCTAATGAAAATGCAACAACTGTTTGGGAAACTCGTTTAATGTTACCTAAGCTCAAAAATCTTGATCATATTACGAAAATAGTACATGGCGCGTTAAAGGTAGAATACAAGTTGATTACTAATAAACAAAAATCAATCGTACTTGTGTTGTTGTCGTCGTTGTTGTAGATGCATAGCTTGTTTCACCAATTCGATAACGCTATGAGAAATGATCAACCCGATATTGCCTCAGATTATTTGAAAAAAGCAGACGAACTATTGGAAACAATGCAATGCGATTTAAACGAATCTGAGCATCTTTTGAAAGAAATTCAACAAGAAACTTCAAGTACTTTTGTTTTTCTTACTTTATAAAGCGTTAACAATTTTAACGTTTACAATTTTTTTTACAAATAATTTTAGACGTGTGTTCAACGAAAAAAATGGGAGAAGAAGACCATCTTTGTCTTATACATCATTTAAGAGTACAAATACTTTTTTACTGTTTCAGTCTATATTTTTTCTTTGTTTTCTATGTAGTCCCAATTGTTTTCAAAGAAAAGCCAATTAACCTCATTTGTTAGTTCGCGTCTCGATCAATTTATAAGAATTTACCCTCACAATATTGAAGTAACGTTGTCCCCTAATTCTCAGGGTATGTTTATTTCACATTAATCGGGGTCTATGTTATCTACAAAATGGCTTAATTGAAAGATTTTTCAATACCATCCTTGACATTAGAGCAAGTATGGCACGCAGCTAAACGTATTGGGTTTCATGTATGGAAAGCAATGGTTCTGACTGAATTGTTGTAATATTTTTCTGAAACATTTAAAGGAATCAAAATTAATAAATCTTATAACATCGTTGATAGAAGATATTATTGATCCCGTTTCCACTTCTATTTTAAAATTATCTGATAATAAAAGCATCATATGCAATGTACTTTTATCGTCGAAATTGAATGAAATATTTTGATGAAACTACAAATGATTTTATAGACTGTTATAACTGGAGACGTTTCTTCTTCTGATGTGAAACCCATTGAAACGGATAAAAGCAATATTCTCAAGGATTGTACTAAATTACCTTGTCCACCGTGTAGTCTTCCATCAACCGCATTATGGACTTGTATGGAATGTCCTTTAGTTCAACCTTTACAACGCGATACAAGTTTAAAAATGAATTTATTAGCTGATAATCTGGAATTATTTTTTGAATTTGTTGCAAAGTATTTTTTTCCTGGAGTAAGTCAAAACGTTATACAACTTTCATGATTTGTAACAGTGTAATTGTAGCATCCTGACATGTTAGAATTATTTGGAGAAACATTATGGCCAGAATTCACTAGTTTTTTAAAAACATTGGTAGCTGGATTAAATGTTCCTTCAACCACACTTGATCGCTTACGAGATTTTGAGACGAAGCTTAAAGGATTACGTAGGTTTGATTATTCAACTGATTATTGTTTCATGAAATTGTGGATTTTTTTAAAACGACCTTGTTTTTCTATATTATTGATCCGTTTTTCTTCCTCTCAAGACGTTCTCTCTTTTAAAGAAAATACCTTAAGTCTCTTTTGTAGACAGTATGACCACTTAATCTTCAGTGAACGTCGGACACGTGTATGTTATATAATTCCTTACAACAAACCGTATTTAACATCTAAATGGTTTGATTAGATGCTGTCAGATATTCGTGAATTGTGTACAACTATGGATCCTGCGGTGACTGCTGTTGGTCATGATGGAAGTCATGGTACTCTGTGTTTTTTTTTTCAACTAGAAAAATTTATCATTTGTTGAACCACATTTTAGATGTTCTTTTAAAAAATATGCAAGCAACAATTGAACTTTTAAAAGCGGATACTAATTCAAATGTTAATTTGATTGAGTCCTTAGAAGCAAGCCCTTTAGTTTTACCCAAATGTCACGTAAGAAACAATCTGCTACGTTTGCTAGTAACATGAAAAAAAATTATATTATTGAAAAAAAAAAAAAGCAGTGTGCGTTTTCTTTTGTATTCATCTGTAGCTTTTTCTTTTCTATTACTTATTGTAGAACGCTCTAGTGAGATATTTGTGAATACATTTACTGAGAGTTGCGCATTCTAAAATAGTAAACTGTTTTTTTAATTGAATACAGGTATCTACCGCTGCTTTTGAGACCGTCATGATGATTGATAATTTGTTAAAAGGTGTTCTTGAATCCATCAGTTTAAAGAAAATTGATGACAAGTTAGAAACATTAAATAAATGCGATTTGTGGAAGATTGTCAAACGGTTTTTTGTAGTCTTTTAACATGTACTATAGATACTGTTCGAGATGCAGTTTCTTTTTTTTTATTTCTACGATCAACCTTACATCATGTAACTTTGCTTGTTCTTTTTTAATTTTTAAAAGTGTTTAATCAATTTCGTTTTTAATAGGAACATTTATTAAAGGATACACAGTATGCGGCCGTTTTTTATTGCGACCTTCTATTTCTTTCAAGAAGAATGCTACTACTACTTCCAACAGTAGAAAAGCATATACCGCGTATTATTCAAGCTCGACAGTGTCAAGTGTCACTATTAGATTTGGTCCTAACAATTCGACCTATACAAGAGGAAGTATTTAATAATATGTTGGTAATCTTTTTTTTTTGTTTGTCAGAATAGTACGATTTATAACATTTTGTGACTTTCTCAGTTGTATCATCACAAAAAACTCGTTAAATTATGTGAAGGGATTCCGACATTGACAAGTTTATCATTAGATGAAGAATATATGACGGGTGAAGCGAAAATTGGAGGTTTGGTTTTTATAATGAATCAGATATTTGAATTGGATTAGTTTATTTATTTGGAAGAAATTATTCAGGAACTCAAGTTACTCCTAGCGTCATGGGTTGCTGTTTTACCAAATGATCTGGCAGCACGATCATTTGGTCGGCTATTAGATACTTTTTTAAGTATTTTTTTAGATCAAGTAGGTGAACTTATGTATCATTAGAAATTGTTTAAATTCCAGTATAACAGATAACTACTCAAACCAATAATAGTCAATTTTCAATAGAAGATTCAAACGCTTTGTCATTTTTACTGGCATCCAGTTGTGATCAATTAACAGCTGTTCTCACTACATTACAGAATATTGATCATCATACTAAGATGTGGTCCTCTTTCCTTTTATTTAAAGATTTGATAAATGCAGGTACTTTAAACACAAAGAGAAGACCAAAAACGTCATGTTAAACATGACGAATTCTATGTAAAACATTGTTAATTTTTGCAATCTCTGGTTATGCTCTATTTGTATAGATATGTCACAGTTTATTTCGGAAAAAAAAATTATTCGTCAAAAATTAACTATAAAACAGGTAGAATGAATGTTGCAGAACCTAAATATCAATCTCATTTCAGATTCAAACGGTTCTGGCAATTAATGTTTGTAAAACATCCACTTCCAAAGCTATACTCGATTCTCTTTTAAGTACCGATTAATTTTTTTTTTGAACGTCGCTTCAATCAATTGAAGGAACAACGTAACAGTTGAACACAATTATTTAGAACTTTTTACAAAGGAAACGGCATCTAGAAAAATTCCTCAATTGAATGTTTGTAGATCGGAAACGGTTTATTTTTTGTAACCTTGTAATTTATAAATAATTCAAGGCAAATGATAGTGAACAAAAATACCTAAAATACTATTTTAAAAAGTTATAACGACATGTAATGAACGCAAACAAAAACGCTTTCGTAATCTACACTCGACGTTTTTTTAACATTATTGTCCAATCATAATCATTTTTATTTGGAATCATAACAAAATGTAGTCATTAGCTTGTCCATTTAAAAAAAAATTTAGATTCGATTTTAAACATGTTAGAATGTTTTATTAAGCAAGTCTTTTTCTTTTTTAAATTATTTACAGTATAGCAATAAAGCAAATTTTAGTACACATTTCGCATTTCGATGCTTACCAGTATTGATTTTTTTAAATAATACTTACATGTTTTTTTTCAGATATATATTAATTCTCTTTTTAATTAAACATTTAAATGATTCGTTTGAACTCATGATACGATTTTTTTTTAAACAAAATAAATAGTTCCATTATCTTCCTAAGGTAAAAAAAATATCTAAAATAATTTCACATTTTTTTATTGGAAATCATAACACTATTTAAATAAAAGTGAACACGATAAAATCTTAAAAAACATTACTTGAAAGGGCCTGTCAACCTATATACCGTTGTTCCGTTAATTTATGTCTTTGTATAAAAGTCACTTACCGTGCACACTATTCCATAATTGTATTGTTTTTGCGTAGTTTTAAGATGGCAGTAGGTCGTAAAACAAACTAATTTTTTTTTGGTTACTGGACTTTAAAAAAACAAAATCAAAGTTTTTTAATGCACACAAATATGATGGTGAAAGTTCGTAACGTTATTTAGTCGGAATAAAAATTAAAGCATCGAAATGGTGGAAACAAGCGTATGCCAAGTACCTAACGTGATATACTCAACGTATGTACCCGTTACAACAGTAGCGTGTAGTCCTATAGTGTATCACTATAAAACAACATATTGTCCTGTGTATTGTCCCGTCCATCCTGTGTACATAATGACAGCTCGCGCTCTCACACCGTGTTGTCATTACAACATTGTCCAGCATACGTGGATTTAATCACGGAAATGATTTTTTCGAAGAAAAAATCACAAATTAAAAAAAATGTAGTTTTATTTTTAAAATCGCTTTTACATTTTTTATAAATAAAAATGAACATTGATTATATTTGCATCGTAAAGATTTCTTGTGACGACGAGTTGAAAGTCGTTAGCAATGGTTGAGTGAAAAATTAAAATGAATAACATAAACATGAAATAACAATATTTTTTAAATTTTGTGAAAAAATAATTAAAGTTAAAAGAAGCTTTTTAATTCTGTATTTGACTTTTTTTTTGTATAGTGTGAATTACTAACGATTAGAAAGAAAAATGAATAGATTTAATGTAAAAAAAATGTGTTGAATAAAAGTAGAGATGTTTTTTGTGAAATCTAAAAGTTATTTTTTAACAAGTTAATCATGCAGCATGCAACGTGAATAAATTTTAATCCTCAAGCATGTGAAGAAGAGCAGAAAGCTCAAACATAGCTTTCGAAAACTTTTCAGCGATGGTTGGTGACAAGATGACGTTCACTGGTATTTTCAAACCGTCAAAAACGGATGCGAAATTCCATAAATTGTTTGAAATCATAGGAATCTATTAAAAAAAAAATTATACGATTTCATTATGTATGTCTCCAACATACAATAGGATAGCGTTGACTGAAATGTGTTAGCAGTATAAATTTAGCTTTAGATTGTTTTCCTATCATCAAGGCTTCTTCAAATGTAGAGTGACGTTTTGCTTCAGCATCTTTTTGTAAGCCGTTTTCAAAGGTAGCTATGTTATGCGTACGTATAAAGTATGCGTATCAGAACTTTGAAATGGTTTACCTTCATGTATTAAGATATCACAATTGTCACTAAGATGTATAAGATTTGGGCATGGTCGCGTATCGCCCGAATAAACAATTTTTAAAATTTGTGTAGGAGTAGTAGGATCTTTTTTTTCAATTTTTAAAAGGACTCCGTAACATTCTTCGTTTAGATCCTTTTTTAAAGAATGACATCCCATATGATCCACTTGTGTCACTTGAAGATTAATGGAAAATGGACATTCGTTAGTTTGAGAACAAACACATATAGTTTTCTCTTCCGAACAACAAACAAAATGATAATTGAAATTTTTCATATGAACTTTCCAATGTGCAAGCCATTGATAAAGAAATGGAGGACCATACACTAAAATAGGCTAGCATAAAATACATTGATATGATTTTTTTTTAAATAAAAAAAGCGTACACGTGTGTTAGAAAACCATTGCGCCCGAAGAGATAAAATGCTTAATAAGCCAAGATGATGATCTGCGTGTCGATGCGAGATAAAAATAACGTTAATGTGTTTTATGTTTTCTTGAAATTCTTCTATTGAAGATGAAAATTGAAGTAATTGAGAGAGTGTGCCTTCTCCACAATCTAACAATATCCCTGATATAAAATAACCTGCATTATTTTTTTTTTAGTAAAAGATTCAAGTTGTACCTTTATTGAAAGATGGCGTTTTGATTGAAATGAACGTACTTGAAACATTGCGGTATATAGAAGGCATCGCAGCTCCAGTTCCTAGGAATTGAATGAAACAATTATCTTGTAGAGTAGTAGAATGTTCTGCGCTTTTGTTGTCTTTGTAAGTATCTTTGAAAAGATTTTGACAAGATAAAACTTTTTCCATTATATCTGGAAGTTGAAGTAATTTCTAGAATTGTCAATCGACAAAAAAAAAAAACGTCATTAAAATTTAAACAATAAAAGTACATACATTTATTGAATACTTATCGTGGCGATGTTTTATGTTATCGTTAACACTGTGGAGGCCTCGCTATAAATAAATATCAATATATTGAGAGAACATGTAATCTTTTTTGAAAACAGGTATCGTACTTTTGAAAAGGGATAGATAATATATTGCGATAACGCTTTAGTTGGATCTGGTGTTACGCTTTGTGTGGAGTCCGAAAGAAGGGAGGAACAAAAGAAAGGCGTTATATATTGAAGGAGTTGAAAAAAAGATTGATACGTTTTAAAAGGTTGATACATAACATTTAGCTCTTTATCACACGAATCAATCATCTGTAAACCGAGTTCATTTTGATCCAAACCATTAAGGCTAACGTTGCTCATATTATATATTATGCAATGGTCTTGAAAATTTTCCTTGTTAGTATGAAAAATGAAATCCTAAGATAAAAAAAAGAACACGAGAGCCTTATGAAGAGAAGTGTTTTCAGACGAAAACTAATACACGAGCCGTTTCAAGAAAGTTATCCGATGGTATATCAATAATAAATGTTTCAAATTCCGGTATAGCTTTTTCGCAGACCATATCTGGAGTGATCTAATACACATAGCTGTAAGTTGGTAAAAACTCTCAAAATACTTACTAGTCGTCCATCGCATAACTCAATATTGTTTCCTTCTTTGAGGCGTTTAAAAAGAGGTCCAGGTGGAATCTAATAGTTAAAAACGAGAATTGGAATAACATTTTCTGAAAAATTTTCACTCTTTTTTTACCTTAAGTGCTGATGCATGTTTTACGTTTAACTTTCCTTGTTGGGAAGGATACGTCACATTAATCAGCATAATGAATTGAGTATCTTTTTGAATGGCGTTTTCCAAGCATTTTCTACGTTTACAATCGGTACTACATTTTTGTATGTCAACGGTCCAAAATGTGAAAACTAGATCATCCGACTGTGATACTGGTGTTAAACGAACACGTAGCGATGGAAACAAGGTGGGAAAAATTTCATGAAGTTCTAAATTAAGATATTTGAAAGTTGCGATTTGTGAGCAGATTGACATAAACATGTCGTATAGAGGAGGAGGTCCCCAGAGCCGAATTACAGAACATACGCATGTCGGTTGACAAGTACATACTTTTTCACGTTTAAAAGATCTTGACGATTCTATTTATGAGGAAAAAGTTTTATTCGACAAACTATAGAAAAGGGATTTAATACCTACTGGTCCCTGAAAACGGGTCCAAGTATCCCACTTGGAATTATTTTGACAAGAATTGTCCTGGGAATGATGTGTTGAAGTCTCATATGTTAATAAAAGTCCAGGGAGTCCTAGAAATGTATGTTGTGTAATACGTGTAAATAAAATATCCTTTATTTTTTTGCACGTAATACTTGATTCAATGAAGTTTCTGTTACAAGTTTGCATGAGAAAGAAAAGGAAACGTTATAAGACAAAAAAGAAGCACACAAGACCTTACCGTTGTGTATTTTCTCCTACATTAACAACACAGCTATAATTGGGTCCAACAAATATTATCTGAGGAGGCACTAGCAATTTTTCCGTGCCTAAAATCTATTTTTCTCTCAAATGTTTTTAATTTTAAAAGTTTTTATACCTGAGAATACCAAGTCATAGACGATTCTCAGTTAATTTATGTTTCTAGGTATAGTAATACTTTCAAATTAACTAAAAAATGTAATAAAAAAAACGATCAATAAATAAAAGCTAAAAAATTTGAAGATCCGGTTATATGTGTAAACAAATCGTTTATTAACAAAACGGTCCAATCACCTCCCACTTTCTCAAGTGTGTCAAACCTGAACGAGCAGTTCTTTTATGCATGCTGGTCTTGGGAGATTGAAAACGATTAACTGATGTAATAGTTGGATGGCAGCTGACATGAACACCCTGATGCTCTTGTGTAGCTTGGACTTGTGCTATGTTAGTATCGCTCAGTTTGTAGGAAGGTGTAGAAGTAGAATAAACGTGAAAGGTTGCGCCACTTTTTTCGTCCGAGCTACATTGCGATGAAGGCCCGCTTTTTTCACAAATGTAAACGGTTCTCGGCTCTTCAACCTTTCTTGAACATACTAAATTTGAAGTGGTATACTTGCAACGCATCGGTTCTTTTGACGAAATGTGAGTTTGAACGAGGGGATTCAAATGATCTTCCCGATTACTTACAACCGTATACGATGAAGTGTTTTTGGTTGACCCATCTGGTCTGTGTATCCTTTCATTTGCAGTGTATGGATAATTTTCATTAAAGGATTGCAAACGCTCTTGTTGACATTCCTCGTGGCAGACATTTTTAAATTCCATACAAGACGCTGGATGTGCGAACTTGGAAAAACCTGAAATACAAAAAATTAATTTCACATGTTCACTGTAAATTAAAAACACAACCGTGACTACAAAGACTTGAGTTGTCTTTTTCCGAACATTTCTGTTGCTCAACGGTTTGCAAGGGTGCGTACTCATTTTTGTGGCAACAACAAGATTTCGTATATGTCGAAGGCATTATACGTTGTTCTTCGGGTGCGTAACGTAAGCGATTATCTAACGCCGTTAATGCGTTATCATTCAATGCATCTTGTGGTTTAGTGCATTCCTGTTCTTTGTGACAGGCTCTTGAATGAATGTTATGACAGCAATTTTTCATTTCACGACATGTAGAATGTTCGTTTCGTTTGGTTGAAGATACATTGTCACAGGCGCATGTACCTTGAGCTAGTTGACGTGACTTGCTTGATGGCTGTGTATCGCAAATACAAACAGTAGGAGACAATTGATTTTGAGAAACGTGGCACTCTGTTATAGAACCGTTAGAATGCATGTTGCACGAATCCATTCGTTGGTGTTGTGTAGAATGGCAGTCGAATCGTGAACCAGGCGCACTTTCATTCATGTTATCCTTAATATAAGGTGAAGGACATTTTTGACATTGTGATATAGATACAATGGTAGGAGATGGTTTACGACATTTTTCCACATAAACATGAGTGTTTTTGTCCGTTGTTGTGCAGTCCTCATGACATTGACAGATTTTTCTACTTCCTGGAGTATCACACAGAGAATCAACAGCATAATGGTCCATCAGGTGACAGTTCATATTTTGTTGAGACAGTTCGTTACAATATGCATTATCATTTGTGACCCTATAGTGTATTGTTGATATTTCCTTGTCTTTAAAAGAGCTTGGATTATGAACGGGTGACTCGTTGATAACCGTCACTGTCCTTATATTAGAAGGTTTTGGACTTATCGGTGTTTTTTTTTCTTTTTCAACGGCACTCACTTCCCAAATCGAATTGTTGTGAACAGGGGTGTGCTTATAACACGCTTTATGAAAAGTGTCATTTAATGCAGGAGATATTTTCTTAAGACAGTAGGTTAACGATTCCGCTTCTCTTTTTACCTTTTCCACAGTGTACATTCCAGTGTGTTCTCGACGTCGTCTAAGAAAAGGAAGAAAAACGCAGGGTGGAGGATGCCGTAAGAAAGGTCTTTGATTGCTTTTTTTTGCGTCGCCCACAGCTAATTCATCTTGAACATACTCTTCGCATTGTTGATCAAGGTATTCGAGTATTTTCACTGGAGCACGAGGACTACAAATAAAGTCTTGCTTATCTTTAACTCGAGCAGTCAGTGCATCACCTTGGATTCTCTCAACAACATATTGCTTTTGTCGTGTGGATTTTAATTTTTGTGTGTTATTTTCTAAAGGCATTTTATTAAAATATTTAAAGCATAAAATTAAATTTTTAATAAATAAGGGGAAAAAAACTTTTTAAAAATGTCCCAGAATTTAGGTCAATCAAATGGATATTGGATTAGGAGAATTTCCATAGTTACAGTTATTTATTTTTATAAGACTTTTTATAGTACGTGCAGCATGCGCATAGTGGTTAATAATTACTTTTGTGGTTTTTAATCCCTTTCGACTATTATGTAATGGAACACAAAAGTGCGAACTTTTCTTTTTCTACTCGTATTTTATAACTTTGATGTTGTTTATATTACACTATGATAGATTGGAAGATTAAAATAGAGTTTTTTCCTTATCGTCCTCAGTAAAAATAGACTACACTGAGCGTTTATTGGTTACGCGTTCAACAAAATACTTTTTAAATTATTAAAATGATGTCCAATTTTTTTACAAAAAATATGCGTTAAAAAGTATTTCAATTGCATTCAAAACTAACGTAACATTCACAAAACTGGTTTATTTGCTATTAAAAGTCGTATAATAATCATTTTTGTATAAATTTTTTTTTCCCGAGTAGAGTATTAAAAAAAATTAAAAAGCTTAGGAGACTAGAATTTTAACCAACATTTTATGCACTCTGAGTCTCAAATTAATTGTTTTTAATCTTAGAGTACTCAATGCTAGGGTATGAACAGTGACAAAAAAATTGTTAACTGTTACAATATCCCAGGTCTATCATTGGTTACGACACAAGTGCAAGTATTGGAAGAAAACACTCCTGAACTTTATCACAGTAATTGTGTCTAATTAAAAATCTCATGACTCATTGGTATAGTAATGAAGAATGGCACCATATATATCATTATCCTTTTTTAAAGCGTTTGTTCACGTTAGGAGACGAACCGTATGATAAATTGTTTTTTTGTCATTGGTTTGTTCCACCCGGATTACGACTTGAAAACTACTCGAACAAAGAGCCCTTATCCGCTTGCCAATCGTCAGAGTCATGGTTTCATTCAGTGGAAGCTTTCACTTATCAATTACGTTATGCAGTTGTTCCCGATCCTGGGTATTCCATTTCAGCATTATCAGAATTTCTTTATCGACTCCTTTTGTGTTGTTTACCAACAACCAATGGTGGTTTCACAGCTGACGCTCTGTTATTGAAGAATGGTATTCTCGTACATACATGGGCAACCTGCATTATAAATTTAATTGAGGCAATAGATGAACGTCTCCTGTTATTGTTTGGAACTGATTTCCCCAAGCATCTCGTTCGGAATGCAATGTGTTATGATTTGATCTATTCTGTTTTGCAAGGTATGTAAACAATGTAACAGTCAATTTCGAGTGATCTGTTAAAAGTTTATTGAAAAATGAGTGAAAAAAACTGTGTTATTCCATTATCTCATTAGTCATTGGGTGGAATGTGTTTCATATACATAAACTTCGTCATACCCCGTGTTATCATTATTTTCCTTCTCCTGGAAGTCATGATTTTCGTTTATTTGCCAAAAAATTGAAACCATTATTGTACAATTTGAATACCTTAGCGAACGATCAAACATTTAATGATTTAACTCGATTGAACCTTTTTATCGACAATTCAAGTACTATCAGTACTTTTCAAAAAAATCTACAGTTCTGTAGTACCAATGACGAGTAAGTTTGTAGATCACATTCTGTATTGATCATGGCATTGAATAATCTGTATGTAGTGAATGGCCATCTATAAACTTATCGAATAAGAGATTTCCTCCCGCTCATTTATTGAGACTGGTTGCCGCTCTTCAGTTGAAATTTTTTTCGGATTCGTCAGACAATACATCCATCTTATGTGATATTCTAGTTCCATGGGTGGAATTATGTAGTATTTTGACAATTGAATTAGGCATGTCGTATTCTAAGGATCACAGCTTAGAAGCAATCCAGATGGCCGATAATCTTCACATACCAACAAACGCGTCTTGTGATATGGAAGTGGAATTCGTGATTGGGTTGCTGATTGAAGCGTTCCGTGGTATTTTGTGTCTTTGTTCGCTTGGTGAATTCATTTTTTCTAATACAATCTTATGCCAAAGGTATTCGTGGTGAATCATAAAATGAACAAAACATCTTTGTCTTTAGATTAATGTCAGTATTGGAATCTATTTGTCGCTTGCAATTATGTCCACTTCCTAAGAGTCTATCCGGACCTATCATTTCGGTTTTGCGTGGAAAACAATTGCAAGTCCTTCATCAACTAGTGTTTTCAGTTTTTATGAAAATACAGTCCATCTCTCCAAATTTGTTTATATCCCATTTCTATGAAGCGTTGGATCTTCTTTTCGCAGTCAATCCTCTTCAGTTTATTTGCTCAAACAACAATTTTAACGCTTTAAAAAAGGTAATCATGCTGCGTAACACTTGTATTTTTACGACTTGTATGACGCAGATTGGACAGACATCGGGATTTCCGTGTCTAACGTCTTGTCCAACGTGGCCTCACATTATGGATACTATGGTTTCAAAGGATCTACCAAACTATCAAGACAATTGGAATCATAATACAATTCACCAGTTTTCTTTAGTGTTTCAAAATCTCATATCACCAATTTTACAAAATTCTCACTATATTAGCCAAACAACACAATCCTTACCCCCTTATATATTGAATCCAAATGACCTATTAAATCGATTACAAGACGGAAAAATTTTAAGCTTAAGTGTATTAACTATTTTTTTATCCATGAAATCAACACGTTCCTTACCAATAGTAAAGGACTTGCCTATTATTAAAGACTCAAGTTTAGTAACCAGTACGTTTCTCTCTCTTTTTTTTTTCATTCTTCCACAGTTTATTGCGAATCATGTCGCAGTGTCAGATAGTCTCTCAATCAATTTATGTTTAGTCCTGTATCATTATCATCTACTACTAGGCCTTCAATCTCCACTCCACCTACAAGCCACAGCTTTAAAGTTTCTTTGTAAGCAATTTTCGGACGCCCCGTCATTAGTAAGAATCAATGCTTTAAAAAGACGTTTTCAATAAATGAATTTTTATAGGACAAGAAAGTCTACTATACTAATATACTCTCTGCTTCATTTCGTACAAACCTTCACTCTCCTGGTATTTTTGAGTCAATCAATATGGATTTAAACAATTTTCTAAAGACCGTCATCGAAACCTTGTCTGAGTTGGTTCAAAATGTAGGTTTTGGTATTTTTCTTTGAATATCTCGAAACTCATTTCATTTGGGTGTTAGCTAAATCTAAAAAATCAACACAAAGATGTTTTGTTTCCGTCTTTACTCTTTCTTCGTCTTCTCACACGATTTATAGTCAAGCTAGCGTTGTATATGACCAACAACTGTATGCATCAAAATAATAAATTCCGCCTGCTTTCCGTAATTCCTGACTTCATTTTCGACGTGTTCCAAAAAGTGGCATCTGTAAATTTTGTCAATTCATTCAACGTTAGTGGAACATTTTATTTTTAGATTTGTAAGCTTAGGCTTCTTCAAGAGGGATCCACGCAAACTAACTCGGTTTTCAACGTTTCAATAGCATCAGTTCTAGTTATGGACGGCATCATTCCTTTACTAAACCGATTAGTTCTAAGTAAAAATTTTGTTAAATCTAGCTATAACGTAGTATCATCTCAGAAACACCTGCCATAATTTTTACATTTAACTTTTATATAAAACTTTAATTTTTTTGTTTGTTTCAGATGTTCTCAAGTGTATTGAAAACTTTGTTCGATCACAAATCTTTGTTGTAAGTGACACCGTGGAGACGTTAGATCAGTTGATTTTAAAACCGCTTTTTGTTAATAACCAAAGGATATCCCTGGATCCAATAAGTCTGTTACACCAATGTCTTTCGAAAGAATGCCGCACATTATTACTAGACAAATTGTGGAATTCTCTTCATCCATTGTTCAACTGCTGTCAATTGAATCCATGTCAAAACCTTTCGACACTTATGATGTCTATCATGAAACCATTGTTTTTTTTAACAATTTTATTAGATGCTGAAGATGTGCAACCCACATTTTTACTTTTGCCATCAGCATGCATTGAAAATGGAAAAGTGCATTCGGATAAAGATATTGTCAATTATGACTTTTGTCCGCTGGAGCTGTCCGTGGACGACACATCATTTGAATATGAAACTACTCTACCCCCAGATTTTAATGCATTTCCGGTATGGTGGTTTGAGAATCAAAAGAAAATACAGTGCGAGATTGATCATCTGGAGTGGGATTGCCGACATTGTAACGGAGAAGTAAAGAATCAAATGCAATGTTTTTCTGACTTATGGTCTTACTTTGAGAAAGTTTTAATTTGTTCGAATCAAAAGTGTCATAAGCTGAACTTAAATGAGACTGAGTGTAGTTTGAAACAAGCGCATGATACGTATTGGCGTCAAGCCCTTGGGGAGTTTTGTACAATCTGCTGGCTTCCGATTCCTAAATTAGAAATTTTGGGTTATCATGAAACATCCCATTTCATGAAAGACCGTTACAATTTTTTACCGCCCCCTCTACGTCTTGCAGCTATTCTCACTGGCTCGTATCCTGTGAATCTTATTCTTCGTAACCAAAGTCCCGTCAATGTTTGTCTTTCAAAAGAGAATTTAATGCGTTTCATGACCTTAATTGTTTCATGTACAAGCTCTGCTGATTTTAATACTCATTTGAACACTCAATGGAACGTGTCGCAAACCGTAACAACTAATGCTAACGTAGATCTACTCTCAGAAATTTTATCTCTATCCTTGGTTTTGGGTGGTCCAAATATATTATGTTTTAGTAATATTTTATTGCCACTCGTTCACTTTTGTATAAATAGCAACGTTTACTGGACTATCCGCAATGACATGTTAAGACCTACGTTGAAAATGGAAACTGTTTTAAAGGACTTCTTATCAACAAGACAAACATTATTGCATATGTTAGAGTCCTTTCGCTATCTATCATTATTGTTTGGAATACCTGTTGTAGAAGAAAAACAAAATTTAGGCTCTAACAGATTGCCACTGCGACCTAATTTGTGTAACAAGACTCGTACCTTAGTAATAGGCCATGGCCAAAGTTTGGTTTCTTTTTTGTCCTACACGCAGTACGCCCATTTACCGGAATTCGGTATTTTGTGTTCGGAGGAAATTTTTCGTCCGACCATAGTCATTTTGCGCCGTCTGCTTGATTTATGTCGATTAATTCTTGTTTGTCCGATACTGTCATCCAACGATGGTGCCATATCCAAATCCAAAATTTTTTTTTTTAATATTTCAACAACGTTGGAAGCATGCAAATGTAAGCTCTTAAACTATTTAACACCACGCGCTCCGCACGACACACAAGCTCTTTTTGGCAATTACTCCATGACGCAAGCATCTGATTTACAAGAGTTATTACGTGTTATCAATCAATGTTGCGAAAACTTAGGATTACCACTAAAATATGAAAAAGAATTGGGACACATATCGTGGATACCTTTTCATGATTTTCTTGGTTTTCTATGTCGTGGATTTACACCCTATTTTTTTTCCCGAATACTATGCTATTGGGTAGGCACACTACGGCGAAGCATACGCTTACAAAATACACATGACGTGATACTTTTTGTAAATATTTTATTACGTACTGCTGAAGCACTAGGATTTCGCTCCTTCCCACATTTATTGTCTCAGCTTGATACGAAACCTCTCTTAACACTTTTGGCAACGTCCAACACACCGGAACCTTATCATATTCCTTTCCTTTTGTGGTTGTATAGTGTCTCCAAAAAAAAAGCAACATCCTGGCATCTTCTTAAATCTCACCTGATTTGTATTGCATATCACCCTTATGGAAGACGAACGTTGCAAAAATTGGAGTCTATATCAGGTAGTTATAAAATCAATATAATACTGACTGTTCATTGTTAGGCACAATAATCACATCTGAGGAGCGAGGTTTTATCTTGGTAACAAATTGTAGTTGCTGGCTATCTCGATGCATTCCCAGATTTGGAAATGAAAGAGGGTGCTTTAAAGAACGTCTTTCTGAAACATGGGATGTTGTTACAAAGCAACTTTTCACACCAAGTGACTTGAAAGAGGAGCTCATTAATGAATCGGATGATTTAGAAAAATCCAAAGATATGCTTCGGGCTTCATTAGAAGTACAACTCCTTTTGCGAGAATTGTGGGATGCTACAAACCCCTTAACCACATTGCATTGTCAGACACTCCAAACTGACAAGGATGAAGAAAATACACTTCTTTTTCTTCAGAACCGTTTAGTGTCCTTTCAAATTCAACAAGATTCAGGAACCTTAGAATTCACGAAGGATGGAAAATTACAACTGACTACTGATGCATTTTTACAAGTTTGGGAAATGTTAAGATCCTTGTGGAAAGAGCGCAATGATGCCTGTTATGACTTGTCCGAGTCAAATGATCATATTATTACCAAAACTCTTCGCACTCTTGAACCCACTTGTGTCTACTACGTCAATACATGCCAGGCACTTGATGGTGGCGCATTGAAACGCAGTGTTCATTTTTTCTCTCATCCTACTTATCAGAAAGTCATATCATGGAGAGTATGCCGGTAACGTAATTCATTTAGAAATGCAAGATTTTAATTCACCTCTTCAGTGTTGTTAAACTTTTTTTGTCTCTCCTTGTCCAAAATTGTATCCATTTGTACGGCGTGAATAGTTCCTTTAATGGAAATCCTCTAGACCAACACATGACTTTAGTGGGTCGTGACTTTACTTTTTTTGAATCAAAAAAGGTCTTTGTTGTCTTTTCACAGATTGAAACACTATTAACTTCTTTATCTGATGTTAGCCCTTATCTTGCAATGTGTCATTGCTGGGAAATTTTAATAGAACATGCGTCCCCCGATGCACTTCATCCTTTTCTTCCAACAATTGTACGAAAGCTTTTAAAATTCATCGACAAATTAGAAGAAAAGTATCGAGAACATGTGATCTCGTTATTGACAAAAATAATCACGTTGATGCAAAAGTGTGAAATGGAATCGAAAAAATCAATTCTATCTGCTTTTTGCGAAGTTGACATTCTCAAAAGTGTGCCAGAATTAAGTCAAAAGCTCACTCGATTTCGGGACAATCCCAAGGAACTAGCTAAAACAATTCTCTGCAATGCAGGAACTATTTTGAGTTCTCCTAATAGTTGTTTAGAAGTAAAATATGCAATTTTGGTTTCTATAGAAATAGCGTTTAAACGTCTCAACTGTACATCATTACCACATCTTCATCAACTTGCAAATCTTGCATTTCCTTCCGATGAGGGTAAAAGGTTTTTAACGGCGTGTGTTTCCTTAGCAGGCACAACACAACCACAGGAAGATCCTATAAATGTTTTAGCAGGATCCATTCTAGGGCTCTGCGGAACCCATTATACAACCATGGCTTGTTCAACATTGGCCCCTGATTGGATTTGGTGGGATAGCTGTACACATTTCATTGCTGTACGAGTTCTTGAATATCTTATCTATCCCAATGTCAACAATCGCGTCAGCTTGTACTATATACAAGAATTACTCCAGTATTTGGATAATTGTATCATTGAAAACCACGACTATTATAATAAGGATCCATCTAACTGTTGTATGTATCATGATAATCCTACAACAAATATTTCTGTAATGGATTTTGTTTCGGACAACGTTAAAAGGCTGGGATTAGGATTCAAGTCTTCCCGTTACACACTTTCCGTTTCCTATCAAACATCCCAACCTTTACATCCTCTACAACGCTTTGTCAAGTAACATTTCTTTAACTTTAGATTTTTCTGGCATTTGTTTTAAACATGTTCAGACAACTACTGCAATACATTCCCAGCCAACACCGGTTTGTATTTCTTCGTAGTGGATTAGAATACTCAGGATTTTTACCAGACGTACTGAAATTTTTGCTGCCTCATCTTTTGTTGTTCACTCTAACACATTTACCTGAAAACAATGAAGAAATCGCTATTCGAGTAAACAAAGTATACTGTTTTTTTCATTTCTGACGTTTTTTTATGTGTGACAGATAGGGAAAACGGTCGTTCATATTCTTGATTTAGCCACCATGCACTCAGAATCGTCAACCACCTCAATTGGAATGCCTGACGAAACGTTTATACTATTCGACCCCACCACTACATGTCAAATACTTTTCTCGGTATGTCGTCATCCTTTTGTTGCATGCTGTAGACATTCTTATATAGGCGATTGATAACCTAGCGCAATTGGTACACGTCTATAGTAAAATAGATGTTGAGACTCATTCCAATTTGGAAACGCAAAGTTTTGAAAATCCCCAGCTACGTCAATCTATGTCATTATCTTTACCCGCACATGCATGGTTATATCTTCAGCTGGTGTTACGCGTTTGTCGTGGTAGTAATGCTGCAGTAGCGGCGTGCAAAATAGGAGCTTTTTCAAGGTATAACAAATATTCTAAACTGTCTAAGATTTTGAATGAATTGTGTAGGTGTTTGTTTTATTTAGAATCGACTCTGTTTTCTAAGGGCGTCACTTCCAGTGTGGTTGATTCAATGATGAACTTGCCAAAAGAATTAGACAATTACACATCAACGTTTGTTCCTATATTTATCGACGCTTTTCGTGGCCTGCAGGATTGGGAAAACATTCGAGGTTGCTTAGAAGCTGTAACCATTTCCAAAGACAAGGATATTTTTATAGACCGATTAGCACTTACTTTAGAATCGCAAAATGAACCTATGGTTATAGCATGGGAGTATACACGTTTGTCAAGGATGAATCACGTCAAATCGGATGATTTTCGATCAAAAGCTTTACATTCCTTTTTAGATGCTCGTGATATCAACACTTTTCTATTAGAGTACGAAAAATCGAGTGGAGCTGTGAAGGCTGCTTGTCTTCCTTTGTTTATGAAATCTCTGTGGAAGCAAGGATTATGGACTGTTTTAGAATATCTTTATGTAAAATATAGTGATACCATTCGAATATCAACTTGTTCAGCCAGTTCAAATGAACTTTTGATAAAGGATGCGACTGGCGAACGCACAACATTTCATCAAGCTTCAAATTATCCGTGTATCGAGTATGATATACCCCCATCTATTATTGAATTACCTTCACCTGGCGAAATCGATTTAGCCGCTTCGACATGGTCAATGCAAGATAGATTAGATTTTTTGATTGCTGGCGTTTTATCCGCTGTACATCAAAAAAATTTTTCTTTAACTCATAACCGGCTTGAACGGTTTTCTAAAATCGCAGCCGCGTCTTTAGCCACCACAACCAGAGAAACTTACTTTCGATCGCACCTTACGTTGTTACCTTTACAATTATCAACGGATTTAAAGCAATTGATTCAAATTACCCAAGAAAAAAACATGTCGGAAGAGCTTCTTATGGAACGTGTTAAAGTGGTGGTGAATTCATCACCACCGTTGATTGAGGTTTTAGATACAATGAAAGTCGCCTTAGAAGAACTTAATTGTTTACGCACCGCTGCTATGGTTTCCATCCGACTAAGCAAGTAAAATTGCTTTGTGATTGATTATGTTGTTTTAAAAACACGTCACGTTTTTAATAATACCGCTAGAATGTCTTTTACTAAAAGATTCTTTAAAAAACCTGTTAACCACTATATAAAAGTTGTTTTTTGTTTTAGAGTTTTGCGTAAAACAATTCTTTACCCCCCACATGCGTCCCGTTTCAACCCAGTCACGCTCTGTGGAAAACATCAATTAACGGATTACTTGAGATTCTTTGATACTGCCTCTAACGATGATATGCTTATGAGAGCTTTACGAACCGAATTATCTAAATGTGTACCATCTGTACGAAGTGTTCTTAATTTGTCCATTTTTATTCTTAACAGTTCATTCACAGAGTATGCGACTTAGCCTTTTGGAGCCATTAACAACAGTCGATGATAAAATAGCAGTCCGCTATGCGAAACTTAGTGTTTCAACGACACATCTATTGCCAGAAAAACTTCAAATGTTACAAAAGGTAAAATAATTTTAGTAAACAGCTTATTCAAAATTGTCTTTGCTTTCTACAGGTTGTTGAACATCATCCTCAGTCTGAAAAAGCCCATCGATGCTTAGCGGAGTTACTAGACACCCAAATTTATGACTGGAGCTCACGAACATTCAAAACATGCCAGAAAACTGAGTACTCGGACATGGAATGTCCCCAATCTGCATTAGATGACCTCCCGAATTTCCCCAAAGGTTTGTTTCTCTTTAGAAATTTTTCGCACAAATTAACAATTCGCTCTCAGGCTGGTCGATGATTTCCTTGGTGGAATCTGCAATATACCACCATCTGGAGGCAGCTGCATGGTCCAAATCAACGCAACGCGCACGATTTCATTTACTCAAATTTCTGCAGCTTTTAGTGGATATATTTTTTCGAGAAAAAACTGTAAATAAAAACGAGGATGTTCCATCCGTTGGCACTGGAAACAATATGAATCATGCTACAGTACAAAAAATTTTTATACAAAAAATTTTTACATTAATTAAAGATCCTTTTGATCGAATCCCAATTTCTTACTGGTAAAAGTATTAAATGGTAGAACAACGTATCTAAAAAAAATGACGAATAACTTTTAGGTATCTTGAAGTATCCCAGCTTGTGGCTCGTTGTCAACATAAACAATTGGGACCCAAAATTTTTCAACCGTTGCTAGCACGATTATTACTACATATGCCTCAAAAAATGGCTTGGCACCTAGGTCCCTGGTTTTGCTCAGAAAGAAGTGAGCGTCATGTCACCGCAAACAACGTTCTAAAGGCGGTAGGTTTATTTGTTAAAACTTGTTACACCTTGCCGTTTTAGGCGAGGGAGTTGGAAGATAATGTGTCAAATAGTCTTCTAGTTTTTTATGTTGAAAGGTGTCTTTAAACTATTCTTTACTAAACCAACATTACGGTTCTTTATACAGAACAGCAACATTTATTTCATGCCTAGTATCTTTAGCGAATGCAACACTTACACCAGTATCCCAGCAACAAGAATCTCCGTCAAAAAATAAAGTAAAATTATCCAAAGAACTACCCGAACTTTCCCGGTAAATTCTTCGTACTGTTAATCGTTGAAACATTTAGGTCGAATTATTATGATAAAATATTTTTCATTTTTTACAGAATTTTATCATCTGTGATTGTAGCAAACGGTTCAACAAATTCCATACTCTTACCATTACTTTCACAACTGGATGCATCGGGAAGCAATGTCAATTCGGTATTTTTGCTTCTATATAATAGATAAAAAAATGTAATTACGAAATACAGAATTGTACATTTGTACATCATATAGATGACACTATGTTAATCATGCGGTCAAAACAACGTCCTAAAAAACTTCTTTTCAAAGGAAGCGATGGTTTTGATTACCCTTGGTTAGTGAAGAAAGAGTCCCGTGGGGATCTAAGAAAAGATGCACGTCTTATGGAGGTCGCGGGATATGTCAATGAGTGGATGGAAAAAGTTGAAAAAATCAAGGAAAAAAATTTAAAGGTCTTGATACCTTTATTTAATTTTTTGGAATAGTTGCCGTTACAGATTCAGCGCTACTCTGTTATACCGTTAAACGAAATTACTGGTCTTATAGAATGGCTTCCACATTTGGTAACACTACGGTGTGCTGTTCTTGAATTATTGGAGACTCATCTAGGACAAGATAAATTTATGAATTTTATGAAAAAAGTTCGTCTGATTATTATAAATTTCGTTTCACGTTAAAATGATTTTTTAGGTGATCAGTCGTTACAATCGACATAAACACAACCCTTCCGCGTTGTTTACCGATTTTCAAGAAACGTTAAAAATTTTTAAACCCGTGTTACAAGAGCAAGTTTTTTTTTTTTTTTCAAACTAAATAAAGCGTTTTATAAATAGGTTTTTTTTTGAGCGTTACGGAATCAATGTTGCGGTCTGGTATGAATGTCGTAAAACGTACTGTGAGTCTTTGGCAAGCTGGAGCGTTCTTGGATATGTTTTTGGTTTAGGTGACCGGTAAGAAAACTCATACTCTTAAATTAAGTTGCAAGTAATCTTGGTGTTTTTTATTTTTCATTCCAGCCACGGAGAAAACATTTTAATAAATATCAAAACTGGACAGATAGTTCATGTTGATTTTGATTGTTTATTTGAGAAAGGATTGAAACTGCCTGTTCCAGAAGTAAAAAAAACGTTTTGATTAGAAATATATTTTTTAAATACTTGTGACCTACTTTCTCTCTGACAACCTCACTATATACTCTATGTTCTTATTTTTTTTTATTTATCAGATTGTTCCTTTTCGATTAACGCAAAATTTAATAGCAGGATTAGGTTTTGGTGGCTTAAAAGGCAGATTCCTTTCAGCGTGTGTTGATACTTTGATTACCCTTAAAGAATACCAAACAGACTTCCTTTCTCTACTTCAAGTAACCGCATTGTTTCTAATATTATGCTAATAATGCGGATTTAGAGTTTCGTGTTTGATCCTTTAATCGAGTGGACTCGTGTTGGTAAAAATGGTTACAGTCAGCAAGAAGTACGGATTGACTTACTGATAAATTGGATATGCTTTTTGGGACTTTATTTTAGGAAGATTACGAAGGCGGTGGCCTTCGTGCTACTAAGTATTTACAGGACGTGAAAGTTAAGCTTATAGGAGGTCTCAACTGCCGGTCACAGAAACTATTAAAACCTTCATCAACACTTTGTACAGCCGGTTCTCAAAAGAGTCAACAAAATTCCCAACTAAAAGTTGAGGAAATTTATAACTATGTCACAACAGTACGTTTAGATTAGTTGCAGCGCGCTCAATGTGACTTCTATAAACTTGAATTCACGTGCTTAGTGGGTAGTCGAACCTAATATTACAGTGGAAACTCAAGTAAAAGAACTCATGGAAGCTGCGTCATGTCAGAAAAATTTGTCGCTCATGTATTTAGGATGGATGCCTTGGGTATAGATAAATTTTGTTATTTATTATAATTGTAAGTGTCTCTACTTATTTTCGCATTTATTCATCATCTAATACAATTTTAATAGCAGAAACTAAAAATCCAGAAAAAAGACGTGATTCACTCTTCATAATAGGGTGTGTTCTTTTTTCTAAAACCTATACATGACGCTACGATAGAATAAAGAAAGTGATATACGTTAATCTATAACCTACAACAAATTCTCTTAAAAATAGTTCTTCAAATGTAATATCAAGAAATGATTTGAAATTTATTAAATCTTGTTGGACTGAAAACGCGTGTGTATGACTCAAAGAAAAGAATACAAACCGCCCGTCTTGAAATCAATAAGAAAAAAATAACAGTCTGCTTAACGACATTTATTGTATAAATACCTGGTTTAAGAAAATGTTGGCTTAACTTTGTTGCAATGGATGCTACATGGCTTATGCTAAATTCTACTTCGTTACAACCAGGCGACAGTGCAACAAGAATTGCGTCCACAGGTTGCTCAACCAAATTTTTAGCTGAACTATAACGAGCATGTGAAAGTTTTTCTTCTTCCTGAATTCGACGACCAAAGAGACTCATTTCCAGCGACTCTATATTATTTTGTAACGCGTTTATAACTTCGGCTTCATTTTTGCTTGATATTTCATTTAACTACAGTAAAAAGAAATTATATACACAAAACAAAATATTACAGCTTTTGAATGCATTTTTAAGTATCTAGTCCACGTACAAAAGATAATGGTAATTCTTGTAATACACTCAATTCTTGCAATGATAGGTCTAGTTGACTCATTATAAAAGAACTTAATCCTTTACCATATGCCCGAATGACACTTCCTTCACCTAGAAAGAAAAAAAGTATCTACAAACCCTAATGACAACGCTTTCTTCTACTGACCACTCAAACGTTTACAAATTGCTCCCGAAAGTAAGCCAGAAGATTGATCTATCACAAGAACACGACGGGTCGGCTGTATATCAGCAGCAGTTAGCATAGCTGATAGATAATCAAATCTCAACCCTCTAATATATATTTATTTAATAAAATGGACTCTGCTATACTTTACCCAACACGTTTAAAATCTTGTTTTATATACGTTTCACACACGTCCATGATAGTAACAGGTAAGCACGTTATTTGTTTCATATACCTAATGTTATATTTGTTCAATATTTTAGTAGGTGAGAAACTACGTACTTTTGTTTCTTTTTTTTGATGTATTTTTCTTTTGAAAATGTGTTTTTTAATTGAAATGTTTCACTATTCTGGATAAGAGCATCAATTATAGCTTGGGGTGCATCACCTATAAAAACCATTGTAAAGGGAACGACAGCAAAATCAAAGACATGGATTTGCAACACATTCATACCTCTATTTTTCATATACTCAATGTCCTCACTTGTTAACAATTGTGCCATTTCAATGTCGCTATTTAACAGCGTACCCTCTATTTTACAAAAAAAATAACTAATCCATTTTTCCACTATCATTAAATGTTTATGGCGTTATGGTAACTATTATCTATAAGCTAAAATTTCTTATTAATGACATTTTGAAAAAGAAAAAAAACTAATGTTTTATCTATCACTACAAGTCCCTAAAGAACTACAAGTACCATTTTCATCTAAATCAGTAGCATCCAGATTCTTTAAATCTTTCCATGAATATCTCTCATTTTCTTTTAAAACACGCAGCTCCCCATTTTCATCAAAAATATATGTACAACCTGCTTGAGCTTTTTCTAAAAAAAATGTTACAGGAATCATCATTTTTTTTATGCGGACCATAGAATTCTTGTCAGAATAAATTGCAGTGTTGACAATTTTCTGGAATCCGGTTGCATCCCTTACAACGAAAATTTTATTCATAGTATCATTCATTTTCAAAAAATAAATTCATTAATGTAAGGTAACCTTTATGACGTATTTTTAGTCGATGCTGGTTTTTTTTTTTTAATATAAAGTTTCTGTACATCAGAAATTTTTAGGTAATTTTTATAACAAAAAAACTAGGCTTTCAACTCGATGTTTAATAACACTACGTTACGCTTTGTAAAGAACATTTTTTTACCCCAAACATTAAAAGTAGTTGTCAAAACTTTTCACAGGTAAATTTTTATATTTTACCTATAGAATATTCATTTTAAAGCAGTGTTTAATGCGTCATTATTTTCTATTTGATTTCTTACAAAAGAACAACGACGTTTGATTTATGAATTCCGTAAATTTCAGAAAACTATTTTGACAACCCAGAATCTTCATGAAACATTATTGACCGTTCATGAAAATAATTTAACAGGGTCCTGCATTTATATAGCACATAATTGAATCGTAATTCTATCAATTATCACTTTATTTCTGTTAATCCTACACTTTTTTATCATTTCCACCTCTATTTCATTTTATCTACGTGCTTTACTTAAAAGGAAAGCTCATAAAATGTAAGGATCTTGACGTTTACTTTACATAAAAGTAGTTTTAAACGAATAAAATTATTAGCGAAGATAAGGTACAAAAATTGCTTTTTTTACAACGCCGTATGTAGCAGTTTTTCTTAGTTTTTGAAGAAACTCGAGAAACTAAATAACTCAGTACCATTCTTTCATTAAGAAATCTGGCAATAAGTTTAAAAATAAATATTAAAACAGCCGTACTGCTAAGATACAAACGTTGAATCAAAAAAAAACATTTTTACAAACAACCAAGACTATATACGGAAAAAATGCACTGATCTGGTTTATCGGTAATAAATTGTAACAGAATGTAATGTAGTACCGTTTATTTATACAAAATTATTCACAATAAGAAAAACAATTTTTAAATGTACTATACCATTGATTTTTCAAATTTATCAAAATCTAATAACTTTTTTTTTTTCTATCGACAAATAAGAAACGAATTGTTCCCTATGTCCCATTTATTTTCTCAGTTTATTTTGTCCCTTGGGCAGATATTCTGATAAGCACAGTGGCTCAATAGATACATACCTGACGTCGAAGCTTGACATAAAGATTTCTGATAAAAACTTAATTCATTGTTTTCTTGTGGGCTACTTGAAAACTATGTTTAAAGAGGTAATTAAAAAAAAAAATGTGTTTTAAATGAATCCTTACAATTAGGAAATCGTTGTCGATTGTCACAATCACATGCTTGGCCGTGTAGCAGCTGTTGTTGCAAAACAATTGTTGAATGGCCAAAAAGTAACTTTGCTAAGATGCGATACAATCAATATTTCAGGGTCTCTGTATCGAAATAAACGTATGTTTTGATTTTATTAACCAAACTCAAACAACTAAATTTCTTTTTCGTCTATTTTTTTTTAGTTAAATATGAGGCATTTTTACGTAAAAAGTCTAATACGAATCCTCGAAGATCCTCAGTAATCCACTATCGCGCTCCATCAAAAATTGTTTGGAGAACTATTAGAGGAATGTTACCACATAAACAACCTCATGGAGCAGCAGCACTTGGTCGTCTACAAGTTTTTGAAGGTGTTCCAACACAATACGAAAAAACGAAACGCCTTGTGATCCCATCAGCTGTCAGGGCTGTGTGTTTAAAGAGCCACCGATCTTACTGTGTGTTAGGAGATATGGCATCTCGCATTGGCTGGAAACACGCGGAATTAGTAAAGAGACTTGAAGCTAGACGAAGAATTCGAAGTGCAGCTTTTTATGAAAAAAAGACAGCGTCTCGTGAAGAACTGAGATTGAAGAAACAGGCAGCTTTTGAAAAATTGTCAAAAGAAGATCAAGATATTCTTTTGCAATCAGGGAAAAATTAATTTAGTGTATCTAAAAATTTTTTGATAACATCTATCATTTTATGTTCTAGAACGTTTTAATTAAAAATTAAACGAAATTGGTTGATTCAACAATAATCAATGAATGATTACTATTGGCCTAGGCTAAAATTTAATGGGATGTTTTTTTTAACGAAACAATGGTTTTATTACTTAAAAATAGAATGGTGTATTTTTCTAATGGTGGGTTTAGCATTGTTAAAAATGTTACGTGAATAACAGATTTTTAAAAAACATCAGTGGAGGTACCGTGAGTATAATTCGTTAAATATCAAATTTAAACATCAAATTGATAGTGAGAGTACAAAAACAAAAGTTTCGAGTATAAAAAATAACGTCTTCCGTTTATGCTACTAATTCTATACGCAGTAATTATATCAAAAAACAGGAATTGTTATTATATATAATTAATTCTACAATAAATGTAAAAGGTTTTTGTGAAAAAAAATTTATAAATAATTCACAAATTACGGCGAACCTTAAATTGAACAGATTTTCGCATTATAAAAAAAAAACTGCATCTAAGCACGGGAAGAAATTACACATGTATACAGAAAAATATAAATTAATGCTTGCTGTAATTTTTTTTAGTTAAAGCAACAATTTTGTAGTTTAATTTTAAACTTCGCGGTTTCATTTATTTTCTATTATTTTTAATTCCTTTTATAAAAAACTGCTTTAAAATAATTTTTTTTTTCTTATGAACATAATATTACCGCAATGTTGCATGAGACAATCCTCGTATTTTTTTTCTTTTAAACGGATACTATTGTGTTTGAGAAATTAATATTTTAACAGACGTTTTATATAGAATAACAAATGTGACAAAGTATGATTGCTCTACTTATAAATACTTTCTATACTGCTCATGTATGAACCAATATTCGCAACTCTATGGATCCTTCAAATGATTTTTCCATGTCAATACCATCAACGTCCTACAAAATTCATCGATCCTTATCGTTGAACGACGTTTCCATAAAGCATCAGAAACAGGGTACATCTGATTCCGGATTCAATTTAAACAGTTCAGAGAACCTAACAGAAAATTATCAAGGGGGACACGGATTGACAAATTTTTTTTTACCGAAAATAAACTCCAACAAAAAACGGCCGAGTGTCCAAACTTCTACAACGTTTCCAAATTTTCCTTACTATCAGTGTAATACGGGTATCAACAATATGGAGAATCATTCTTCAATATTGGAAACAATTTCTCAAAAGAATTCATTATGTATACCCATTTTAAAAAAAAAATACTCACTAAATAATGATTATTTGACGGTATCAAAAAAATATTATGAAAATCGAGAAGAAAAATATTTAAATTCTAATTCTTTTTACTTTACTGATGCACTTTTGCATGAAAAGCCGAATAGGGACCCTTACTCGATCAATAAGACCAAAAAAGTAAATGACTGTACGACTACATGGGATTCCAATGTCACATCACCGACTAGTCACAATTTATTTCACAGCGTTTTATCAGACAAACGTTTAGAACAAGTTAAAAAGCATATAACATTTACAACGAATGTTGTCACTGAGGCAGTTCATGTATCACATTTATGTGGTGTTGCCAATGCACCGACAGTCTCAATGGAGAGTCAGCTTAATATCAATGATGACGAAGGCAACCAACTTCTCGTTAACGAGACTCCTCATCTATCTTTATCAAAAAATTTTCAAGAAAAAATACAGCATATATTCAGCATGTGGTCTGACAAAAGAGAAACGCGCTGGACCCCACTTGAGACAAAACCACCCCAGCATGTCTTTTCTACAACGGATGTTGAACATGTCTCATTCCGTCTACATAATTTTAACAAAGGAACAAGTAAAATGTATACGAGTGACTACCTAAATCAGGAGCAACCTCATTGCGCGACGCATGCAATTGACGACTCCAGAGACCAAAAAGCTCTACGTTCTCTCTCTCTAGGATTCCAGAAATGTAAAAGAAAAAAGTTGTTCTTAAAACATATTTGTCAAAAATCAAAAAACAATTTTCGAAACGAAAGCAATGTGAAATTTGTTATTCCGTTGCAGTATAAGAAAAGGGAAAAACGATTTTTCAACTTTATAACAAAACGTATTCCCATGACAATAAATCCATTAGTTTGTGGATTCAAAAAAAAAAAAAAAGGGGCGTTTGCTTTCAGTGCGCTAAATCCCACCATTACACGTTTAAATGAATTAGTACTGATGACTTTTAATGTTGGACTATTAGAATATTGTTTCGGTGGTATCAGCTGGTATAGAAATCCACCATTCACTAAATTCCGATTACAACATATTGCCCGTAAGTTAACAAAACGTCGTGCATTCAGATTTGACGGTTTTACAGTAGCATTTGTATCTATGGCTATTTTTTTTTTCCTCTCTATATGTAGCTGCACTCAAAAATTCGGGATGTCACATCATAGCGCTTCAAGAAGTTTACGACGAGTGGCAAGCCAATTTTTTGATTAGTTTTTTAAAAGTAGTTTTTCCTTTTGTGGCGCGATGTGCTTCCGGTGGCATGTTCAGTTTGCATAATGGGTTAATGCTCATGAGTCAGTTCCCTATACTTAGAAGTCATTTCCACTCATTCCACTCTGTAAGACTACAGTAATGTAACATGACATTTTACAATCCTCTACCTTTTTCTCTCTAGGTCACCACACTTGAGAAAATATTTGGTTCAAAAGGCATTTTAGAGGCAACTGTAGAAATACCTACAGTTGGAAAAGGTAAGACACAACGGCTAAGTTTTTTTATTAATATAACGCATTGGTGTATGTATCTCTACGTTTATTTTTAGTTACAATTTTTAATGTTCATTTAGCAAGCGGAGCTATAGATCCTCAGTGTTCATCAGTGGAACTACTTCGTTATGATGAAATTCTTCAAATTTTTGATGTATGTAGTGTGGCTAAAAATCGAGGGGAAATACCTTTAATTATGGGGGATTTGAACGCAGCTCCTAACATTTGTTCGTCTAACTATAAAGCTTTTCTTTCAAAAGGGTGGCGTGACGCTTTACTACTCGCATTGCGAAAACAAAAAATAAATGAAGCGCTTCATGAACTTGAAGCTTTCGAAGTGTGGCAGTTGCTTTGTAAAAACGAAGACTTTGTACATGAATGCATTAATTCGATTAAACAGCTCTCTCATTCTTCTAGTGTTATCCACACGGATGCATTTGTCAATCTTTTAAAAGAAAATAATTTATATAGTGCTTTTCACAAAACACAAAAAGCTCAAATGCAGAGTTGGCAATCCCGGGTTAAGACCATAGAACAAAAACTGATCGTTTCAAAGCCTTCCAAAATACTTAACATTATATCCTTGATTTATTGGTACTCAAACAAAGAAACAACGGAGAAGCAAAAAAAGAAACTTCAATTCCAACATACTGTCGTATTACTTAAAAGATATTCAAACTTTATGGCGCACAGACGGCGCCGTGAACCAATCAACTCGTTCCTCAAGTCACAATATACAAGTAAGGTTTTTTGTTAGTATCAACAACTTTACAGAGGCATCAAAGTGGTATACTTTAATTAACAATACAAAAATGAATTACAAAAGTGACGTGTTCAACTGTATCACACATAAACATGCACACTCGCCCGCACACTGAGACTATGTCTTTCTTTTCTATAGACGATTCCCCCACTCCTAGAAACAGTCGTGCTGCGCGTATTTCTCGTTTTCCCAAAGTATTAAGAGTCTCACATTTGAAAAGTGCATACATAGCATTTATTCCCGCACCCTCTCGTCAAAGTATAGTTCCCTCTTTATTTCACACAAAGAGTACTACCCAGTTTTTGTCGGACAAACCTGTCTGGTTTCCGTATCCGTCGCGTCGCTTTTTTCTTCGGCATTATTCGTGTAGTACAGACATCTCATCTGATTGTTCCTTGAACAAGTCGTTAAGCGCATCTTATAAAACCCAGAATTCAAAACATTCATCGGGTGATAAACCTTATCTCAAATATTTCCAATGTGATCCGTTTTCTTGTTCTTTGTACACGTGGGATCCTCAAAACCCTCTAAACGTGATTGGACCCCACGCTGGTAAGCTTTGTACCGTAAACTTTAATTGTATAAGTGTTAAATACACGGTGATCCATGAGATTGTCTTGCTTTTGAAACGCACCAACTTTTTAATGCAATCATTTCAACAAAATATTTTTTACATTTTAGAATGTCACGGACTGCGTTGTGATCACATCCTTCTTCCTCCTCAGGACTATATTGGAGAGTTAGGATCTTTCGAAATCACCCAAGCTGATGTTATGTTTCAAAAACCTGAAGTACCCATTCAGGGTTTTTGTTGTGGTCTTGCTGGAAATACATCTCTTGTAACACTATCGGATCATTATGGTGTCCGGGTGACCCTTTCCCGTTTCACATGAGCATTTCTATCTTTTGTACCTACATTACACTTCGATTAGACAAAACTCATCTGATTGTTGTCAAGCGTATGCTACCTCTCATTAATGAGTTGATAGTATTTCTTCATTTATCGTCGCTTAATGTTACCGAAAAAATTTCAATGATTTTCAACCAGTTGTTACAGTAACGTTTTTTTTTTTTAGGGTTAAAAAAAAATATTTTAAAAGCTTTTTATTTAGTTTCTTCCATCCAATCACATTGTGTATTAGATGGTTCTTTTATTAAAACCACTGATGCTCTTACTGTAAAAAAACCTGCACATCCAATGCATTTTGTGGCGTCCCTATAGAAATTAGGTTTACATGCTCCACGGAAACCTTTCTTTTGAAAGCTCTTATGTGATGCCGCTCCATCTCGTGTCTTCACAAAAAAGATTTAACATCCATTTTCGCCAGAAGAACCGAAATCTGTCTTTATTTGACGCAATCAAATCAGTTGCATCTGCATCCTTTACAGAAGAATCCGATAAGCATTCTATCCATTTAAATAAGACTATTCCATTTTCACGAGAAAAATCAATTTCACATAAACAAATTTTTCTTATTGAAAATAAAAACCTTGACTCGTTCAATACAAAGTCATTCATCAAAAAACAGCATCTTTTGTGTGGCATTCTTTCAGACCCTAACTTTAAACCAATGTCCAACCACCAGCGCGATAAATTGAATAATAATCATTGTCAGTCTTTTGAGAATTCAATTCGGAAAACCGCCACCTTTCAGGATATAAGAAAACGTGTACATGATATTTTAATGAATCGTGACACTTCGTCAGAAATACCAGATTTATCATTTAACATTAACCGTTTGAAAACTTTATCAGAAAAACCTATTTTGGATTCAAACCAGGCAACAAGTGTTGTATGTAGCGAAAAACTCAAGAACGCTAACGCTTTTCAACAAAGTCAAAGACTAGAAAAAAATGATTTAGATACATCCCTTATGCAACACCAACCTGCTTGTATCGAAATGTTTCGCAAAAAATACAATGATGCCGTTTTTGAACATGCATCTTTAGTCCATGAAACATTGCGGTAACTCAAGTATCAATCCATGCGCTTTCATTTATGTCGATTGTAGAGATCAGTGTAGAACCGAAAACGTACCGGAATTCATTACTGATACACTGACCCGCCCAATGCTTTCTGAAAAAAATACTAGTCTTTTTAAAAAGCATCTGCGTTATCAAAAACCTCCTTTACCGTTCGTTCACAGGGGCGCATCCCCTCAATGTTTGAATGAGAGTTATAGTATAGCAAAGAATTGACTAAGCTGACAATGGCTCAAATAACGTTGTCACTTGACTTGAAAGTTCGATTTTCATCAACAAAGTCAAGAAACATTTAGGGTCACCTGTATATTTTTTATTCTAGTAATTTCATTAAAATTCTCCATAAACCTTCTTGAGAAGCTTTCCTTAATTAAGGTTATATATATTTTTTTTAAACGGAATTTGCAAAAACAAACTACTTTTAGTTTTATAAATATCATGCGCCATTAAAAAAACATGTATGTCAAGTTATGAATCACGTTAGCACGACAAAGATTATTTGAAAAACGGTACATAATCAAAAATCATCATGACGACGCGAAGATTTAAAAAAAAAACATATGAATGCACTCCAATTTTTCAAAGAGAAAAGTTGCGTGTAGATGCCACTAAATTGTGTTACTCAATAAGCCGTTGAATGCCACGGCGTTACACTGTATGCCGAGAAACAAAATAATAGAAAGGCATTTGAAGGTTCTGTGTATCCCAACCTTTTTTTCATTAAAACAATGCTAAAGGATTTCATGCCCGAAGTTAAGAAGAATCCTAGTTGCGAATACAAAGAAACGTGTACGTAGCAATTGATAACAATAAAAAAATCTACCTTTAAAAGAGATTGAATTGAACTAAATTCATGCAGAAGATATTTTGTGTATAAAGGAGATTCATCTTGTAAAACATATTGAGGTATATCGTATAAGATTTTCATTATTGCTTCACTGGCTAAACGCAACTAGAATAGATATTGCACTATCAGTAACAAAAAAAAAGCCGTCACCCAAAAATTACATTTTTATTAGCGTGAACAGATGATTTATTCATTTCAAAAAGAATTTTACGATACTCACAAATAAACCATCTAAAAAACAATCAATCTTAGAAATTTAATTTTACAATCATCATATTACCTTAAAAAAATGTCACAAAGCAACCGCAGCAGCATTCGAGACAAAAGTGGTTTAAATTTATCAAACATTTTCTTTAAGGCATCTAAAGTATTCAATTAATTCAATCAATTCAGTAGTTTTTTTTACCTGATAATGGTTGAACCCAAACACTTTCCTTTCTTGTTTTTTCATCCACCAAGTCGGAGCTATGGAATGACGAATACAACTGCGATTTCACAGGACGGCTAATTAAGGAAAATAGTTTTGTAAGAGTGCTTGCTTTCATCCTAAAAATCATTTGGAACTTTTATAATATCGTGTTGTATCCTACTCATGATGTAAACTTATTTTTGTTGTTTCTAATTTTACACACGTATATTATCGACACAAAGCATACTACATCGTGGGCATTAAACAAATTATTCGTTATTTGCATTACGACGTTTCAACTACTTAATGGAAACTATGAAGAGGAATAACAATTCACTTGCTTAATTTCGACTTTCATGAAGAGCGAAACGACCAAAGAATTCCTAACACCTACTTTGACAAAGCTTTAAACTGTGCTTGAAACCTTAATATTTCTTTGTCTTGTAGTATTCTAGTTATACACATTGGGAGGATTCCATGCACACACTACACAATGCAGCACTAACTCTATTTTTTGAAGAGCCATTATAAGATAAGGTAATGTATGCTCCATGTATTCTACAGTTCCTAGTACCGCAACAGTTACAGTTTCCGGATTTCTTAAAAGTCTAGAAATGGGATAAAACAACAACATTAGCTTTTATTTTTTTAAAATAAACACCACGTACTTTGTAGACGTTCGTGTCGCAAGCATCTCAAGATACTCGTTCAGATTTTTTTGAAACGCTTCCACAAGATCCACCACTAAGTCAGGCCGCGCGAAAGTTTGGTATTGGTGATAACATTTTTTCATATTAACAAGAAGGGTTATACACGAAGAATAAAGCGTTCTAAAAACAACGAAAAAAAGAAATGTTCTCTCGTATTAAATCTGGCTCGAACTCTTACTTTGTACAACTATTCACAAAATCGTCTTCTTCATGACCTTCATGTTGATCATAAAGAATCTCGTCGCTCTTAAGACTTTCTTGCATTGTACACGCTAGGCGACTAAAAGCGATATTTTGGGGAAAAAGAAATAGACGATTCAGAAAAATGCCTACTTTTCTTCATTTTTTATCCAGGTTTTTACAAAAGAATCAAAACAGCTTGAAATGACTTTATGGAAATTTAAAGTAAGTATTTCTGTCTTTGAAAGGAAGTAGATAACGAAATATTGTATAGTTTGTTCATGCTAGTTTTATTACTTGTGAACCTTACTGAATTGACGCCCGAATCTAGTTTCATACATGACGAATCGTTTGTATTGACCGCTTTGTCTTTGTTTTTTGTAAGATCTTCGTTTACGTTTAAATCCTGACTTAACAATTTCAAATATGGCAGTTTCTCTTTTATTATAGGCAATTCAAGGCAATCATTAAATGTCACTGGTTTTTCCTCAGACAAACTCAACTCAGCATTCTTTAATCCGTTCCCGCCACGTTTGAAAAATTACAGAAATTTAATTTGGTACATTAGCGCATGACAAAACATATAATAGATAAAAAATACCTTTGTTCTCTCCTGAAATTTCTCGTTCAAGTAGAGTTCAAATTCTTGAGTTTTCAAAAGAGCCTGAACCTAAAATTTTTTGTGAAAACAAAAATATACATTATTGATTTTTTACTGTCACATTTGAATTTGGATCAGCCACATCCATTAGACTAATTAATTGATAGCGAACAATACGACAAAATTCATGTGTGATAAACAACAAAACATTCCATTCTTTTAAAAAACATTGATCTAATGTTGCATTAAAATTCCATTTTTTGTAGAAGATGAAAAATAAACATTAATGGCATTAGCTGATAGAGCAAAAAAAGGTATACCATATTTGCTGGGAAATTGACGGAAAAGCTTCTTAAAGAATATATACCGTCGATCAAATGTTTGAAGAGTAATATGAGGATCAGTTAAAGCATTTTGATCAGGAAAATTTTTAGTGTAATCTTCCAAAAAAATTTCTGTCAAATGCAATAAAAGAATTTTCCTATACATTCATAATGTCGTAAACAAGTTAACACCCAATGAATGCATTTTAAGAAGCAACACCTGAAATTTCGCGGGTAAAACGTGTCCACCAATTTACAAGCATCTAAAAAGTTTAACGATGAAGGGACTTCAGTACTCATAAGTCTACACAATCGCAAGGGTGAAATGTAGCCTTTAGAAAGTTATTCCAAAATTAAAAAATGAATACATGTCGAATTGCATCATTAGCTGTGCCTTCATTTTGTCGATCACCTCTTGGAATTCTTGTAAGTAATTCTATATGTAACCATAAAATGAAACAAGATTTCATAATTTTATTTTAATGTCCTACTTGTAAATCATTTGTAAATTGTTTCTGGTTAAAATATGCCACCAAACGATAAAGGACAATAAGAAACGGTATACTATTATCGTAGCGGTTTTCAGTGCAAAACGTGCGAATATTGGACAGGGCTATCACTAGAAAAACAACTACCGTATGTATTTGAACTCATAATTTATTGGTAACAGTACCAAAAACCTTTAAAAATTTTAAAAATTTAGTCACTGATTGAATCGTTTGACGACCGGCTTCTAATACTGTTATATCACTCCATGTTGTCTCAACTTGTTTCTGTAAAAGACTTCGTTCGTTGTCAAGATGCTCTAAAGAATTCAATAATTTCTGATACACATCATAGTATTAAGAAAAGTGTATTTTATTAAAAAACATCTATTATATTAACAAATATAAGAAAGGGTTTGAAAAAAAATAATACAAAAAATGTTTAGCTTGATAAATACCCACATGACCTAAGGATTTCGCATCGTCCATTTGCCCTTGTAGGGTATAAAGTATTTCACACTGTTGATTCACTTGTTCGTCTGTTTTTTCTTCTAATATTTGTATTTTAGACTGCATTTCTTGAAACGCCTCATTTAATCCATCTTTATCTGCACCTCAAATGATTATAGTGTATTTGAAGTTTAAATATTAGAGGTTTTGTATACCAGAGGATATTGTATTATCAATAAAATCACCAAGTGATTTTTGACAAAAGGATGCATTTTCTTTATCACTTTCCATATACAAATCTATCAAGTCTTAAGTTCCCAACTTTATGTGCAATTTAGAATCCCACATTTACCTACCTTTATTACGCGTTATATCTTTTTCTAAACCTTTTAATAAAAAGGTCATTGAAAATGTTTTCTTTTCACACATTTTTTGACAACCAATTTTCTGTTAAGGAATTTTGTCAATCATCAATTTTAAAACTGTTTGTAAGAGTAATTGTGCCTTTTTCTTGTTATGTTTTCTCTAATGCATTTTACTGATATATAAAAATAGACAGAATTTAGTTTGTAACTATAAAAATAATTTATTTTCTTGAAAAAAGTTCCGGGCCTAGCTTTTGAAAAAACAGTTGGAAACGATACTTGAATGACAATTATAAATACTTTACTTTTTAAAATAACTAATGAAAAATATAGCACCATTAGAAAAAAAAATGAACATAATGAAAAAAAAATATTTTTTTAAAATATATTATTTCCTAAAAAAAATGGTCAAAATATCATGTTATTCAATAGAATTAAATACCTTGATCTTGTTCTTTAGCCATCATTTCATAATATTGATACATAATATTTACAGCAAGTAAAATACCCGTTCCAGAACCTATAGCTCCTAGAACATCAGCGATGATAGTTAACGCTCCGATGCAGACGCCACCGAAGGCAGCCGCAATAGGAATATATCTAATTTCCAAAACATTATTAAAGCATTCAACTTTATGATGAACTTGACGAGCCACTCTCACCGATTCAAAACTTCAATGTTGGAAGTTTCACGATATCCACGAATCGCTAAATGGTTATCACGAAAGTGTTTAGCCACGTCACGAGAGCTTGATCCGGATATTTCAGTCCAAGTCTACACATAATTTTTTAGTAGGTTAATTATTTAGTAAAAATATTCTTTATATGGCTCACGCGTGAAAACAATGCGCATGACGTTAAAACAAACAAAATGTAAACAAAAGCTCGTAAAGGATCCTCAACTAGAAAAAAAATGTTAAAAGTAATATTATTATTCTTTCAGTTTTATGACAGTTTTGTTCTTTAAAAAACCTCACCCATATTAGAAACATTAGTTGGGGGAAAAATATAATAAACCAACCCTCCTACTGGAACAGGCTGAGAAGTACTATCCCCTTCCTATTTGAGGTTATATAAAGCAAAGTACACAAAAGTACATTTAACAAGATGACCCGAAATAACGAAATAGAAAACTTACGTTCCACTGGCCTAATACATTTGCCATAAGGCTAAATTTGAACCTTTGAAAAATAATTTGCGAGAAAAAATAAATATTAGAAACAAGAGCCGTTTGAAGAATTATAGGAATATTTGATGTATAAAATAGTTTTATAGGGTAAACTCCTTGTTGCCCGCGTACTTTTTGATATGCTATAGTCAAATCGACCTTAAATCCCTAATCATACACATGACAAATGTACTGTACCCATTAAAAGAAAGATATCCATTTATGTAATCGTGGACGAGAGAGTTTACTGAATCATGTTATTAATTTTAAGCTAACTTGAAAGTATATAACAATACAGAAGATGAAAATAGTTGCCAGAAGATTGGTAACATTAGGGGCGTTCGATCTACAGAAAGCTTCACGTAATGCCTCAAATTTATTTTTCTTTGTAACGAGTAAATGGAACAATGCAACAAGCGCTCCTTCAAATTCAGTTCCTTTTCCTGTATTTATAGTTGTAGGGGAAAAGGCCTAAAAGAAAAGATAAAAAGCTTGAATTGATGCATCAACAAAAAAATATAAAATAGCACACCTTCCAAATCACACTTTCACAAACATTGGTTGCAATAAAAAGTGATATACCCGAACCAAGTCCATAGCCTTTCTGTAATAGTTCGTCTAGTAGGAGAACCATGACTCCCGAAAAAAATAATTGTAAAATTATAAGCATAGCGTTTCCTGCTCCAAGAGTAGACACGTCACCGTACATTCCGCCCAGAACATAAGCCAAAGCCTCTCCAATTGTTATTAACAATCCTAAAACTATGCATACGTATTGTTGTGATTACTATTAAAATAAACATATTTTTTTTATTTAAAAAAATTTGAATTTCTTCAATGCATGTAATCAAATTAGTAGCATTTCGTGCATTGAATTTTTCCAAAAATAACATACGTTTTTGTGCTCCGTTAAATAGCTCACGGTCCTCTTTCAAGCTCTGATCTACTTCAATCAAGCGTGATCCAGCCAAAAGTTGCATGATCATTCCAGATGTGACCACTGGAGATATACCAAGTTCCATGACTGTTCCACGATTGGACGCTAAAATAACCCGCATCCAATAAAAAGGATCCGCGCTATAGGAAGTAACGATTCCATAAAGAGGTATTTGACAGCAGATTAAAAAGATAAACAACGTCATCAACGTCCATATGAGTCTTCCTTTAAAAGAAATCTAAAGAAACTTTTTGCTAAAACTAAAATTTTTTGTGTATAAATGTAATACCTTCCGATGCGGCACGGCAACTTCCGGTATAATATGCATCGCAGGTTTCATAAGATTTAAAAAACGAACTAAAAAAAAATAAAAAATAGAAATAATAATTTCACAAAATAGGTTTTTTTGACATATAAAAAGATAATTCATAGGCTTACATCCTTTCGCCATTGTAGTTAAAAAATTAAAACAAAACTAAATTTGTTAAATAAACCGAAACTAAAATTCAAGACGTTAGACAATTAATATATATATATATATGTTCTTCGTCTGTTTGTAATGAAACGGCTTGAATTCCTTACCGTAGCCTACTCGTTTTTATTCTGTGGTAACACTGGTGACAGTAACGTGTTTGGGTCATTTTCAACGGGTTTTGACCAATAAAGGTATCCAAATTCATGTTAATAAAACACCATAAAAAGTATAATGCAGTTTTATAAGAAAACGCTGTAATATATATATATAGACCATTAAATAAGGAGTTTTTTTCTTTTTTGAATGGAAAACCAAAATAAAATAATTAATTAAAAGAATTTCAATGCCAATTAAAAAAAATGTTTTGGTATTCAAGGATTTTTTCATGATCTATATATTATTCTCCTACTGTTTATATATATACACATACTTTTAATAAGATAAGTAGCATGTAAATAATTAACGGTGGCCACTAACTCTTTAAAATAAAAATTTGTAAGATTATCATGTAACATATAACGGAAATATTTTGGAGATTATAAAAATATAAACATATTACTCAAACATCATTTAAATTTTCACATTATCTTTAACAATGTGAAATGAGTGTGTTTTCGCAGTTTGGTGGTAATATAGATTAAATAATGCTTCGAAGACAATGCAACAAGTAGTCATCTGTAAAGATTTTTTCGTTTTACTAAACATTTCCGAAACGCATATAATTTGTTCATTGATTTAAATAAGTGAAAAAGAATAAACATTCATTAATATTCGACGTATTACTTTGGTCTCGAAAATTTTTTATGTCAAGCCATGAACAAATGAATTATTAAAAAGAGAATCAAAGTTTAAGTATGTCTTATAACAAAGAAAAAAACCAAGGTCTAGAGGTATTCTGATATGTTTTATTAAATGTATTAAAGTTGAAGTTAAAAAAACAATAACTTAAACGGTGATTTATTTTCGTTTGGCTTTAACATGCTTTTATATCAATAAAAATAAGCTAAAGAAAACAAAACACTACATCACGGCATACAGTAGTTTATCTACTTATGCGTATTTCCATGGTTGGCTGTTGCACAAGTGATAAATGTATCAATTTTTATTTTGATAGCCAAACTACGGAAATGCAAATGCTCATTTACAAAGACGAAGTAGTATTCACAATAAAAAGGAAAGTACTTGAAAGACAAAAAAGGAAAGCCTTTATGTTAAACAATGGCTAAACCATTATAGATATGAAATAATAGCTTAAGCTGATAGTGTGATATTTGTTTTCTGGAGTAAATGTTTCAAAGGCAGTCTATAACAGATATGGGAAGATTAAAGGAATCGCGAACAAGTTGTGTGTATTTTACCTGGGCAGTTGAGATAAAATTTGACGAATTAGCCTCTTACTATTGTTGGATATTGAATCGTCACTTATGTTGGTGGGTGTACTATTCCAAAAATATAAAATAGAATCACACACGCCCTCCCAATTTGTGGGGTCGTTCCAGATATTGCAATGCGAATCGTTCGACTTGTTATAAGATAAAAAAGTTGTTAGAAATGACAAGTAGTATATGCAAAAAGTATTACGTATGATTTGAAAAGGAAAGGAAAGATATCGGATAAAATGGAGTTGTGTAACGATGGTAATTTCTTTGTAATAGAAACAAGAAGGTAGCCAAAAATACGTGGAAGTTTGTTTCTGCCATTTGAGTTTGAAAATTGGTCAACAAGTTCACCTAAAAATGTTAAAAATACCTAAAAGCATATAGATATTGTTTTAAAAATGGAATATCGTTATAAAAAAGTATGTACTGGTGGAGGAAATATGGTTGACTGGTGCCTAGCTATTGTCACACATTTGTCTAAAGCGTGAAGAATATAAGAAAAAGAAAGAGAAGATGAATCAAAAACTTCTTCTCCCGATTGGCAAAGAATGTACAAAATACGATCACAAGGTATAAATGAAACACATTTAGAGAGGGTATCTTTTCTTGAAGCATAGTGTAATACACGCTCAATCGATAGAGATGCACACTGCTGATCAGAAGATAAAATGCACTGTTTAAAAAAATGTTCAGCTTCCAACCTTCAACATAAAAAAATAAAATGAATTTAAAACAAAAGAAAAAAAAAATTTACTTTGGTAAACAGGGTAGCAATGGTACGACGAGTTGAATGCATTGTGTGGACTTGTATGCTAGAAGACCAACATTTACGATTTCAGATACGGTTATAGCTAAGTCAGCGGACTGTTCACATACGGAATCGACCAGGATAGTTAAAATATCCTTGTAGAGAAAAGTAAAACGAGCGTCTTTAAAGTTGATCAAAGGAATCAATACAGACAAATGTTCTTTTGGTATGCATTGAAGTGTCTAGAAGAGAGGACAACAAAAGATAAAATGAAACATAAACACTTCAAAAAATGAAGAGAAAACATATATCAATTGGCTTAACATGGTATACATTTGAAAGTATTGTTTGTAAACAAAAAAAAAACGTGACTTTTTACCTCTAAAAAATGTTGCTGAAGTGCTTCAGCTAAAACAGGACTGATACATGTTGATAAGCCATATGCACTCATTAAAATATTAAGTAAATGTGACCGATGATAACACAATAAACTTAATAAACTACCAAAGCGTTGAATTATGCCAATGATACTGTCATGTTGTGTGACGACATCCGCAATTTGTGCTGATTATAAACGGTCCACAAAACAAAAGAAAAAAAAAATATTCACACTTTAAGAGGTATTTACGCGAAAAATGAGTTACATCGTATGAGAGGACGAAAGTAATGTTCACACATTTTCTTTAAATGTTGGTTTGGTGAGGTAACATTTAGTATAGGCCAAGATGCATCAGAATAGAGATCGGTGTCGGGGTTTTTGATCACTAGCGCGAATTCTTCAATGATATATCTAACGTTACGCACCAAAAATTTGTGACAATTTGACGGAACCAAAAAAATACCGTAGGAGCGAAATAGCGAAAAATTCGAGCCAAACGGTCGTAGCTTGGAGATTGCTCCATTCGTCTTGAAATCGTCTTTCAGTAGCGTTTAAATCATGTACGTGGGCTAAGGAGGATGGATTATTAATGATCTGACGATTTATGAAGGTTAACACATCCTGTCGAGCGTCACATTCTTGGGCGCATGCCAAGTGAAGAATTAATTGATACGCTGTTCGTTTTTTCAATGTTGGCCTTTCCGTGGAACGAAGGTATTTAAATAAAATAGCAAAAGTGATTTTACGTAGTCGGTGGTTCATCAACGCGAAATCGTATAATACATGAAAGGCATAAGACGGAACGTAAGGTAATTCCAAAAATAAACGAACAATACATTTAAAATTTAGTTCGTTTAATGATGACAACTCTGTAGTGAACGATTTCAGTGAAAAGTTCAAGGTTATTTTATTGACCGGAATTAAAAGAGTGAATTGAAGAATGAGTTTAAAAATTTCTTCATAGGTTAATCCTTTGCCTATATCCCCTAATTCAGTCTCTTTTGGTGATAATAGATTAAGGTGATACGACTCATTTAGAAAATCGAACGGTAAACCGAATAGATCAACTTTATTAAATGATTTAATATTCTCCAAATAAGCGGCTTGATAGTCTTCGTTTAAAGAAGGATTATCCATACTGTTTTTAAATGCGCAAAGAGAGTGTACATATTTGGTAAATAACGTTTCGATCGATACAGCTAAACACGACTCCCAATATTGTGCGAAAGATTGCTAAGGAAAGATTAAAATATTAATTTCTTGGATTTAATACAATATGACAAACCTCGGTCGCTGGTTTCCAAACATATGTCATATAACTTAGAAAAAAACGAGTTTGTTGATCCTTATTGGTTTCGTGTTGTAGTAGTAATTTTTGAAGAACTTGACTTTTAAACTGCACCAAAACTGGTTATTTGTGTTAAATTGAAAGTAGACAAGGATTAAAAAATGAATCGCATAACATGAAAAAATTGGCATAGAAATTTTTTATATAAACGATAGTTTTTTTTTTAAACACTTTTAACACAACTACCTGAAAAAAAAGAGTTGATTCCATAGCACAATAATCAACAGTAGCAGGAAGGGACGGCTGGGTTTGGTCTTGAAAAACATTTTTTTGTAGAATGTTTTGAAAATAAACTGCTGCTAACGCTTCTTGATGTTTTTTAATGAATGATAGAGGTGTACATACTATCATCTTTTCAGTCTTTGGTGATGTTAGAATGTCATCAAGTGAAATTTTAAAATCTACCATGTTTAAATCTGGCTGTTCTATATTGATTTTGTTTTCAGGGAGAGATTGACATTTCTCCTCCTTATACAGTGCCTCGAGTTCTTTACTTACGGTGGATTTGAGTTGATGTAGGGATACTTCAAGTGCACCACCAGGATTTTGAAATCCTTCCGTCAATGAAATTTCCACGGGTGCCGCAACCACAACATTTGTATCATTTACAGTGGTAACATATGCAGGGTGACTGTCTAAAGGAGTGATTTCATCGACATATCTTATTGAGGAATTATCAAGTTTTTTTAAAAAATTTTTCATAATTAATTCCACAACATCTTCATGACTTTTAACACTTGTTAACCAAGCGACAACGTCAATACTAATTAAAGAAAACATTTTTTAAAATAAGAAAACATTAATTTAGCTTTACTTTTTTTTTTTACAAGGTAGTCCGAATTGCTCGGTGAAGCCCTCTCCGTCGTCAAAGCATATTGATTGATCGTGGCATTCGGAAGTGGATAAAGCCACCGTGTTAACGGGAAGCTTCACATCCAGAATGGACGTCTTGAATAAACCAGATATGTAAAGGCTCTCAGCTTGATGGCGAAGAGATGAAATTGAAAAGAAAGTTGAAGAAACCATGTCGCTTAAAAGGGACATGCATTGAAATAAAAATAGATCCGACAAAAGATCATTCTTAGTAGGAGTCGAGGCTAATAGTTTCATAATTTGTAAACCCATAATGACACGCAACGGATTCCGTCTATTGGCATTAGAACAAAACTCGAGAATGGATCGTCTTTTATATTTTTTTTTTTTTTCAAAAAAAACAATCCAATCCTTTAACATCTCGACGACCATTGGAGCAGTCTGCGAATGTTTCTTTAAAACTAATGGATTCAACAGATAACATTCACCATCATTATACGGAAGTGAAACACATAAGCATAGAAAGCCAAACGTTTTTAAACAAGACATTAACAATCGAATTTGAAGCGTTTTCATCAAAATAATATCACACAAGGACTCAATGATAATTATATAATGACTTGTTCCTGATAAAAGCAAGTGAAGGTAAACAAGCAAAGAAGAAATCAACGCTTTAAATTTACTTTGAGCGCCTAGCGGATAAATGAGTAAATGGATTATTGTATTTAAACAAGATATTGCGACTTGGTTGTAATTTTTGGGAAAATTATCAATTTGAAAACGTTGTAGACAAATCGTTCGCTGGAGAAAAATTGAAATTTGTTTTACAATTTTTAAACCAACATTAGAAGAAATTAAAGAATTGATGGATAAAGTGTATGAATCATTTGATAAATTGCTAATTTTTGTCTCCATCACGGGTTCAACGTCACTACTTATGTGAGCTCCAATCAACAATTTTTGAATTTCTCTTACAAAGACTAAAAGAATGTTTGTGAAAATCTAAGCGCAACATGTAACGGGAATCTGTTGAATACCGCGTAAAAAAACAATTTCATTTTCATTTTTACCTCAAGTGAGTTCATAGGTAAAATTGTATTACTATTTTTCTTTAGGTAAGACTCGAGAACAGAAAGGTAACGAACGAGTCCATAGTTGAGGGCGTAATACACACTGAGGGGATTGGAGCTCTTGCAAAAGATGAATCAATATGAATTTTTTTTTTTAATTCTTTCAATTTTACCTGAAGCAAATCAGGCATAAAACGCGTACAACCTTCAATCCAGCCAAGTAAGTCAACATGTAAAAGATCAAAGAAAATAGTCAAAGCTAGGCGCTGACAAAATGGATTTCCTGACCACTAGAAATTATAGAAAAAAAATCTTTTCAAATGTACAGTTTTCTTGTAAAGTTGAATACAGAAACACGCACTGTTAACGACATAAAACGTTCCACTAATCCTTCGTTGACTTGTTGAAACCACTCTGTAGAAATTTTTTTTTTTTCCTAAGTAGAATAATTCGTCGTAATACTTTTTTAAAATATCCGCCTACATTAAAATCGACAACCTTGTTCTCTTTTCTAGCCTGTTCTCGAACATATAAAGCACAATGTAAAGTACTGAGCACGACCTCAAAAGTGTCACTCTCTTGTAGCGATACTCCATCAGATACCTTAAACAAAAACGCATCAAGCTTACGAACAGCTAAGTTATATTGCTGTTGAAACGCTTTTGCATCCATGTTGGATATAGCGTAATTTTAAAAAAAGTTTCCAAAGTGTTGTAAAAAAAGGAACAGTTGTTGAACCATTTAAATCATTCGTTACGAAAACAATTTTAAAAATGTCCTCGCATAGTTCATAAAAGTTCACCCGTGTATCACTTATTCTTTCCTAGATCTAAGGAAAATCTATTTTTAGAGTCATTCTTTCTTATGTGGTACTATGTAATACTTGGTATTCGTTTGTATGTGTACTAAACTAACTCCTTAAGAGAATTGTTATGATTGTTTCAAAACGATTAACCATCGTAAACGAAACAGTATTCACACCACACAAGTTGGCATCTAAAAAAACATGGTACGTATCGATGAATCAACATCAAAACACGGTAACTTGGAGAATTCTACTTTGACCAGCATGTCCAAAAGTATGACACCTAGTAATAACAAGGTACTTGAGCATACAAAAATTGAAAAGTGCGCTTTGTTTTCTTTTAAATTTATTGTTTCCGTTATATTCACATTAATTGAATCAAGTTGTTAGTAAAACTTGACGTTTCATCTGCTTTACACGCAAAAATTCTAGGATTACATGCATACGCTTGCTACCAAGTACCATATTTGAATTGCTTTAAATGAATACAAAGCAAGAGTGGAAGTACTCTAAAACGAAGGAAAAAAAGGCTATGTTTGTTTCATAATCCTCACCCTTCGATTCATGACTACTTTAAAAAGATATTTTTTTTTTCAACCTTTAAAGAATCGTAATACTATTAATATAAAAATCTGTGCAAAACTCTAAAAACCGTTTTATGCTACGTTCAATTAAGTTTTAAAAATATTAAAAAAAAAAATTTACCTAAAAAAACTTTTTGCTAGAAAGATCTATTTGCTTTCACTGAAAGAAGGAATTTTCATTCAAATCTGTCCTTGTTTTTTTATGTTAAACTAGAAATGTTTACAGTTTTTATGATAGTTACCATTACACGGAGAGTGTGAACTAAAAAAAAAAAAACTAGACACGAAATAGAAATGGCACTACTCAGCAGTTTCCATTTTTTGTGCCATAATTTGAAGTTTTTGTGTAACACGATCACGACGTTGTTCACGAGTCATTTTCAACGGTCTCAAGTACTTAACATTGCCAGAGCAAATGAAGTTTCCATCACGAACATTCTTGGCATGTTCTTTTTCCTTCTTTTGATGCTCAGGATGTGCGCGAATTTGAGCGTGAGCTTTTGTATACATTTCTTCAATTGAGTCAGGTGAGATATTTTCTTTTATAAATCTAGAGAAATGCGCTTTGAACTTATCTGGAGATTCAGATTGTAAGTGACGCATATATTCTGCTACATGTTGTCCGTAAATTCTTGCACGATGAACTTCGGGATCGTATTTTTCTTTCTGTCCTTTCTCGCTTGACGCACCTGGAAACCGCTTGGTGCTGTGAGGTATATGAAGACCACCATCACATGCTCCTTTCATTGCTCCAAACACTCTGTTTCCAGTTGTCGTTCGAACAAGTCCGACATCTAACATTGCTTTAAAAGGTCGGCAGTCTTCTCGCATTTCTTCTTCAACATGATATTCTTCACCCGTCACATTAACAACTCCTTCGAATTTCTTATCAATACCCAAAGAGACTAGTAAACGTCTGGCCGCTAGTAATCCAGTGGCATACGCCGCAGCGTAGTTACTCAGCCCGACAGGTATACCATATTTCTTTAATTCAAACGAATCGGCACTTGTGATGACATGATCTCCTTGAATAGTTGAATACACAACTTGGCAGATGATTCTTTGATTAGTCTACACAAAAAATTCGTTTTATCAAGACACATGAGTAAAAAAATAATAGCACTTGTTTACCCGTCGAACTACAAATCTGTACTTATGACAGTTGTACTTATTTTGATCTTGGTTAACCAATCGGCGTCGCGCATAGTAATCCGTCTTTCCTTCTCTTCTCCGACGATATTTTACCTGATACCGCTTGAAATAAGATTTACTTTTAACAACCTTGACAAACACCATGACGCCACCAATGGGAATAGCCCAATAACAACAAAAGAACGTACACCGTCGTTTTTTTTCCTGAACCAGTCTGTTTATAAATCTGTGTGTTGGGTTACACTATACTCGTTGTACTGTCTTATTGGGGCGAATGAACTAGTCTTGACTGGTGACCCAACAATTATTTGAAACCAAAGAAAAATTCATTTCCTCAAGCAAACAGTTTTAAAAGAAAAATACTCGTAACGAAATATTCCTACATAACACATTTGTAATTGGAAAAAGTACGCTTTCCACTAAGAACATCAATTTATTTTTTTTTTGTTTTAAAACAAATTAAAACGACAATTGAAAAAAAATACTACAGTATTAAGTACATTTTACTACTTCCTCTATTGGAAAAAAATTTACCTGAATTGCTTTTTAAAATGTTTTGTATTGATTATTGGAATACCATTCTATAAAATATTTTATAATGCATTATGTTGCATAAAATATTAGAAAAAATATTTTTTTTTTTTTGTTAACAAGTCAGATTCACATATTATTTTTTGGGTTAGTAATTTTAACGACATTTCTGTTAATAAATTTTTTTTATATCAAACTACTTAGTGACTTAAAAAAGACATGTATCATTTCTTAGTTTAACAATGTTGCCTTTGTATACAGTCAAATCACTAGAATTCTTAGCGTAACACTTTTACATTTGTTAAGAATGTAAGATATAAGTTACTGCTTATTATGTAAATAACTGAAAAATGCGTGTATCGAGGTTTTAGAGAAAAATTTGTGATGCATACATTAAATAAAAAAGTTCATAAAAAATTTTAACATTCATAAAATAAAGAAAGTAATGTAAAAGTGGTTGAAATGTCAAAAAGAGGGCTGCCAACACCTACAAAGTGTCATTTCAGAACATTATCTTGTTTTTCTTGTAATGTCATATAACAGATTAATTAAGCCTGCATGTGTAAACAATTTTATTATTGAAAATTGCCTTGTTGTAGTTTCCGTAAAAATTCTTAATCAATTCGTCATTTCTATTGATGTCACGTCATAGTAAAAATAATACAGCACATTCTTTCTTCACGTATCATGAAAGAAAAAAATTGAAAGGTTAAAGTACAAAGCAACAAAAATTATTTTCTTAAATAACACTTGTTAGATTTCGGAACTTTAACATCACGTTTAGAAGGTGAGTCTTTAAGACGTTTTGAGGATTGTTGGCTTTGTTTAAGTATAGCCGTTAAGCCAGTGTGTACGTTACAAGGTAAGAGATTAGGCTTTACTGTTTATAAGCACCTATGAAAAATCCTACAAAGTTAACTTTCATGGCAAGTTTTTAGGGTATATTTACTGCCGTAACTGTTTAATGGAAAATTTGGCCGTTCAGAAAGAACAGTATGAGCGACGTTTACATGAGTGGCATATGGAACAGTCTGAGAACGAACGCGTATGTTTATCTTCTTTGTTAGCAAGAAGGCGTCTAACATTCTTTTGTCTTGATGGACAGAAAATACACTTAAAACAGCAAGAAGAGTCTCAAGAAGAAATTCACAAGTTTCTCTTCGCAAATCAAGGCGTTCCAAACATTGAAAAAGATTCATTCAATGCGTCATCTGTGGATTTTTTAGTAAGACAAAATCAAAAGTAATTTAAGCTATCCTTTAATGTTTTAAGCCATGATCTTTTTACATAATTAAACATGCTTCAAGAACGTGTCATAGTTTCTATTTATTTAGAAATCCACCACTGATTCCGTTGCAGGGTCGAAAAAAGACATATCTGCATCCTTCTGGGTAACACTTAGTATTCATTACACTAAGACTCTTTACAATAAAATTAGATGGCTGGAACCAATTCAGAAATGCCTTTATTGAAACGTAAGGAAAAAGAATCTGCACAAACAAAGCCTCCTAGATGGTATGTATTGAATTCCTTACCCAATTTACTTCATCTTCGCGTTTAGTCACTTTTTTTGTCCCATGACAAAAACGCGTCTTCATTTAAAAGACATTGTAACATTACATCCTCTTTGTCAAACGCAAATTGAAACAGCGTACGTTTTTTTTTCCTAGTCATTGTTTTATGGGTGGTTTAGTATGTTTGAACAAAAACAGGATTCATGGATTTGTGCTATAACCAAAAAACAAATTGGTTTCAAAAAAGCTATTGCTTTAAAACAAACAGGTCAAATCATTCTTGAGGTAATTTTGTTACCATGTGAGTTTGTGTGTCATTTGCTCGACACAATTTAGGAATGTTTAAAGCTTAATGTTTTACAAGGATTCATTCCGTCCCATCCCTGCGTAACACCTTCCGATATTGTGCATTTAATTCCCGGAGGCACAAGTTTCTCAGCACATAATAAAGTTGAAGTCAAAATTGTTCGCCCTGTTATGGAGTAACCATATAATAATCAAATTATCATTAAAAGGAAATAATGAGTTTTAAAAAATTTTTACTAAAAACTAAAAAAAAAATTTTACCAAAATTTTACTAGTACTATTAATAGAAAAAAACTATTTTAACTTTTCTTAAATTGAATCGTACCATTTTTACCCTAAGAAACAACCTTGGTTCGTTTCTGTTGCGTTACGGCCAAGAAAAACATTCTTACCATTCACGTTTTTTCTGTTAATCTCACAAGTGTGCCTAAACTCCATATTTTGAACGTCTTTTACGGTATTTTTCAATAATTGAAACGAACAACATTTTTTTTTACTACAACCTATCATATATGGTTTGCTTTCAGAGTATTTGAAACGTCTTCTCGTCATTATCACAAAACTTGAAAGTTTTTTTCGAAAGTCTTTTTTCCGATTTTTGTATGTTTGGATTTTTTCCGCCTCCAGAACCGAAAATCTACCTGTCGGAGTCTTCTCGGCTGGTACTTCGTGTGATAGGGTTTGCGGTTAGTACAATTCTTATTGCTAAATATGGAAAAGATTTGGAAATGCCGGAAAATAACGCCAATTTGGACGCATCCAATTAATTATGTTTGGTTGAAGTGTACTTAACATCACTAATAAACAACATGGACCTTTGATGGCATTTGTGTACCAACAAAACTGTATTTTCTTTTTGAATGCTATGAAACATTTCATTTTACAGTAGACTATTATCTTCACTAGTATTGAATAAAACATTTCCAGTAAACAATGTGAAACCGTGAAACAAAAAGTTTTTGTTAAATTAATAAAATATTTATTTACGGCGACTTCTACAAATGGCAGTTAAAAAGTACTACTAATTTATGTTATTATTTTTCTTTTAACGAATGTCCTATAACCGAGCAAGTGTTCACATTAAAGTATTTGCATTTAACTGATAACGTTCGTTAAAAGCAAGGAAAATTTTATTCAAGCGAGCAAACGATATCCTCGCGCAAAAAACATCAGGACCATTTGTTTTTTTTGTTAGTTTATAAATAATATCCCGCTGTGTTTAAAAGGATTCCAACTAGTAAAACCGTGGTTCCATGAATAAGCATACATAGTAACAAAAAACTTATATACCTTTTTTATTTAATTAAAAAAAAAATCTTTATTCAACAAGTAGAAATTTTTTTTAATACGAATTAATAAATAAACAAGTATGTGTCGTATCATTTTAAAATAACACATTTAAAGGAGTACTACTGTTAGGAAATGATATACGTCGAATTAAACATCTGCAAAGGTTATTTGGCTGCTTAGTAGTATTGAGGCTTTGGTCCTGTCAATGAAAACGAAGCATGAAAAGTACTAGTGTTTCTTTTTTAATAACACTTGATAATACTGTGGAAGTATCACAAAAATTAGACGGCTTTCTCCAAACTCCACTAATTCAACCATTCCATCTCAGTTTTTGTACATAAGATTCACTGATTATCTACTTTGAAATGGTCGCGTGAAGATTAGAATTGTTTCAATTGTTCTATATTAGTACGAAAATCGTTGGTGTAATGTTTTTTTAAACAAAAAAAAAGGACGCCAGAGGCGGCTGATGAATTGTCATCTAATTTTAATTAACAAAGTCTTGCTTACATTAATTATCACTAATTATTTTTACATATTCTGTTAATGAAAGAATTGCATAGAAAAGGTCTTGATTATTTGATGTTGAATTGATTATATTAACCTTTTGCAATAAATAGGAAAATTAGTTACAACAGAGACTTAGTGCATGAAACGAAAAAATCTCAGCTTAAAATAGGATAACCCCCTAAGAATACAAAATGCGCATTCCTTTAGTTATGGCCTAATCGAAAAGTACTATTGTTGTTCGTATAAGTGAAGTTTGAAGTAATTGTTTTCAACTTCTCTTCATAGTCACCTTGTTGAGCTTTCTAAGTCATTTAAAAGAATGTGACTTATCATATCGCCAAACAGTGGCAACACCAGACTGAGCAGTGCTTGTTGTTTGTGCTATTGTTAAGCGTCTAGCTTACTTTGACGAAAATACAAAATAAGCGACTGTAAAATTAGAAAACATATACACTGATTTGTGTACTTGAATTTTTTTCCTACACGCTCGAAAAATTTCTATGACAAGAGTACTCCTCTCCAATCCGTTTGTTGAAAAGTAAATCAATCTTCATATACGATTCGGGTATCTCTAGGTACTCGTACACCTATTCTATATCTATAGAAGATTGAATTGTGTGTTTTTTTTTAAACTTTCCACTTGGTATGCCGTTTTACGTTACCATGAAGCATGAACATTGTAAATTTCCGATTTCAGCACAGCTTTATGTTTAAAAAAACCGTTTCTTTCAAGAAAGAAAAACTAGTCTATTGTCACTTATTTTTTTTTTAAATTAAACCACTATATTTGTTTATTTCAAAAGATTTGACATTGAGGAGTGGCAAGTTTTATTTTTAACTTTGTTTCAAACAGAATGTTTTGCAAGAATGCGTGGACTTGTTAATCCATCTTCGCTAAGTATTTATCACAAGCATTCTTCTCTTTTTTGTGAAAAAAAAAAAACATCAATTTCTACTCTTTCAGTGGATGTTTACTCATAGTTATTTTAATATCAGTAACAAAGAGTGTTCTTCTTTAGAATTCTACATTTTTAAACAGCATTTTTCTTTATGGATCTGTAGTCGCTGGATATATCAACCTTATTAAAATGTTTATACCGCGGAACCACACGAGAAAAATTTACAAACGTTTTAGGAAACCGATGTATTGATTTCTGCTCTGAAGCGCGAGTACTAGAAATCTCACTTTTTGACGCATTCTCGACCATCATTTTTTTAGAACGAACTGTTTGGACCCGAGATTGACACTGCTTGCTTGGTGCGACTGAGTATTCGATTAAATTATTTTTTTTCTTATCTATGATGTTCTTCACTGTCCTACTAAATTTATTGTATAATCCTGTTTGACGGATGGACTGGCAAAAAACGCAAAAAAAAAACTTATGGATGGAGTACACGTCTGACTAAGGCAACTAATTTCTTACATATATTGATGGATCAGGGGCATGACCCGCCTTGAGATTTTGTTTGTTTTCATGCAATCCGTTAAAAATAATTTTAGAAGAAATTAAAGGCTTTGACATTTTTTTTAGTAGTCTAGTAGTCCGTAAATGTTGGGGTCGTTTATCATTTTCACAGCACTTCTTTTTCGTAAGTGAAACATCATGACTCTTCACTATTTTGGGACACGAGGCGGAAGATTTTGCGTTTGAGTTTTGTTGAAATACATCCGTTTTTTCAGGGAGACTCCAAGTATGTGAAGCATGTTGAGGATATTGTATGAATGCGTCAGTATTTGATGGGATATTTTTAGTTTGGTTAGGTACTGGTGTTTTCTTGGACTCCATTACTGTGAGCTCCCAACTCTTACTTTTTGGGAACAAGGAAACTATAAGAGAATTTTTTTTTAATAGATTAGGTGCGCTCTCCGAACGACGCAGTGTGACATGCTTAGACGTGTGACAAAAAGACTTATAAAAATATTTCGAAAAACGCAATAGATTTAATGTGTCGGTCAGAACGAAAGGATTAAAATTTTCTTCCTTAGCATGAATGTTGTAATCCGGCAAAGGGGGATATTCACTGACATGTTTTACAAGAATAGTTGACATACTCTCACTGTTAAATCCTTTCCCATGTGCAACGTCCATACGTTCATCCAGTTCCGTTTGACAACTTTTAAACGCCTTCTTCCGTACCGTTTTCGTCATAGGCAGAGTTCCAAGAATCTCATTTGGAATTGGAATAAAAGGGTTGTTTCTTAAGGTTTCAGGAAGCTGACTAGGGACTAGAACACTGTATGAGTTGAATGCATACTCGCATGGCAATGGGGGAGGAGGTCCCATGGGTAAACTTGGCACGGTCACGAATTTAGAAGAAAACACTGGTGGATCACTCACAGCATCTGAACACTTATATGCTTGAACGCTAAAAAGACATTAAACTAATGAATTGCAATGATTGCATTATATCCTACATGAACGGAGAAGTGTTGCACATGGAATATTGTTAAATAATTTTTTTATGTTGGTTCAAACAAAAAAAAAGGTTTGTTAGAACTTTTTGATTCTGCAAAAACATCTGAATCAATGAAGTCGGTTTGGGATGCAAGGGGATGAAGTCTTAGGAAATTTGAGCTAAAACAAAATTTTGTCAATCAAAACTAGGAATTAATAAAATGAACCAGTAGTGTTTTGAACAAATATTTTTTATGACCTATTCAAGCAAATAAAAATGGTTCCGAAACTTCGAGTATTAGTACATTATGTTACCCATACTTTCTTTAAAAAATACCTAACAAAAAAATTTATCGTGTCTCTTTTTTGTACTTATAGATTCATATAATATTATCCTTGCACCACAATTATTGAGAAACCCTCCACTACATATTGCTTCTTACGTGCACACGCTGTGCAGAGCCAGGGATTTCAAAATGACTAAGAGTGGAGTTTAAATCCAAATTTTTCCGATTTATATGAGGAAAAAGCAATAAAAACAAAAGTACTTGAAAGTTGGGTGCTGATGATGCTTCCTTGTCGTCGCGTTCTTAGTATGTTTTTCGTGCCTTTCTATCCATTTCTGTAACAATTCGACCTATCATTAATAATCGTTTTTTTTGCATCTCGTACAATGGCATAAAAATGTTATGTTTTAAAAATTTGAAATGATTTTCGGAAAGTTTTAGTTTTTTTAAAAAAAAGTAAAATATTAAAAAAATTAAAGAAAATATGAAAGGAATAGATTTTTTTTTTTTCTTACTAAACATATGCATCAATAGGGTAGAGATAACCTAGGTCCCAAGGTGCCCCGGTTTAGGAGTGCATTAACACGGCGTTAAAATCAAATCATTCTGTGAGTAAAAGGATATGTCAGCTGTGTCATTTTTTGTACAACGTTCTGTATTAACTACATCAAGAACCTAAAAAAAGTCAACATAAAAAAATTGAGTATTGTTAAAGAAGAATTTGTAACGCGGTTATGCACGTACAAGAGTGACAAGAAGAGGTGAATCAAATGACTTTTGCTTTATTGAAATTTCGTTTGATGATGCTAACATTAATAAATTAAAGAATGTTGTTGAAGCATGAAATGCATTCGCTTCATCGGGAGGAACAAGTTGATTAAAATTTATTTCTTTATTGCTCGAAATTCGCGATAAACATTCTAGTAGCGATTCGTGAAATTTTTTTCTTGTCCAAGTATAAAATCCATTGGTGGTAAAACGGTTTTTGAAACCGTGACAGTCTTGTGGCTCATTTTGAATTGTTTCGAGACTTATGGGAAGAAACGTTCGATCCATGAAGGAAGGTGAAGCACTTTTTGAAAAAGTGTGTGATAGGCTATAAGGTTCCTCACTCATACGACTTCTATCATTTTCTATAGACTCATCTGAACATTTTCCTCCTGTTTCGAACATTTGATTTTTAAGCATCCAATCGTTGAACGAAATGTTAGGAAAAGTATGGTCCATTGAAAGTGAGCCCCCCAATCGACGTGTAAAAAAATTATCTGTTTGCAAATTATCTGAATAAATAAAATTTGTTAAAGGATATTTAACAATGCTGGCAATTTTTTATAGAAAATAAAAACGTGGAAAATGTTTTATTTGCATATATGTAAGCAATGAGTTTTTTTTATATACAACACCTTTAATGACGCAATTTTAGTACATACTGTCTAAATTAGGAGTGTTAACGGAACTAAAACCACCAGTTTCGGCCTGACTATCTGATGCATAACCAGAAGCTAAACTAAAACGTTTATCAACAGCCACTCCTCTGTGTTTCCATCCTGTAAAGTCTAGGGATGCCATTCGCCACGTCGATCCACATGTTCCAGCCTGGTCATTATTTCTAAAAGAATCTTATACATAAATTATATTAAGAAAAATTCAAATTTAAATACATTTCGACTTTTCATTTTAAATTACTCTTTATAATAAAACACATTTTTTTTTAATTTATTCTTACTGGTAGTAGTGTTGTCGTCACCTATTGCTCTAAGCTTTTCTATCTCGGAAAATTTAAAACTCTGTGTTTCGTAGTCATTTGGTTCCTTCGATTTCAAGGCTGTACCCTCATTAGGGTTGGGTACAAAGAATTTGTTTGTTTCTTTTCAGAGTGAACAAGATAAAATACAAGTTGTTTTATTTTTTTGTTTACCAGATTTTTTCCAATACGATTCAATACATTTGTTAACGCGACATAGAGGATTCTGTTAGAAAAAAAATTAAAAAGAAGTTTGGAGGTAACAGTAAAAAATATTTATAAACACAAACGTGTTGACACATTTATTCAATATATAAAACTATAATGTATTAAAAAAACAAAAAAAGATACGCCGCATATTGTCATAACCATGTTTCTAGTGCTGTAAACAAAAAGTAACGGTATAAGTCTGTAACGCTACACGTATGAAAAAGATTCTATGACATTGAAAACCGGTAACGAAACAATCAATTATTTATAGGCTTACGTTCCATACATTGGATCGCCACACTGACTCGTTGAAATAGCTCTTATCACCTACAAGGTCTGTTGAACGTAAAAGAGAAACATATTTAGCTTTCCACGTTTTCAAAGTTGTCTCTTCAAGCAACACTTGTTTATCATATGAATTTCTCTATTGAAGATATTCATAAAAACACAAGTACAAAAACCTAAAGGGTCCATGTATACCTTTGATCTTGAAACTCCCTGCTGATGTTTTATCATCTTTGGTTTTTTCGTTGAATAATTTGAATTATCTTTCAACCTAGATACGACATCGACTACATTACATAAAGGAGTGTTCACAAAATCAGATTTCCATGGAGTTGCGGAATTGTGAATACTTAAACGAGACGCGCGACATGTAGAGTTTATAGGAGTATTTTCATTTTCTTCACACGGTATGACTGGTCGTGGTGTTACAAGGTCCAATTTCTGATTGACCTGGTCACAATGTTGAATCAAGTTTTCAAGAAGCATGTCTTCATTCACAAATTGACCACCGTGCAGCGTTTCATTATAAATGTCTTTGCACGAAGACATTTCTTAAATATATGAAAGGAGAGACATGCAAAAATTGACCAAGACAGTTAACGAATTGTGTTAAACATACCTTTTTCAAATTCGAAATTGATGAGATTAGATGTTTCGTTGTTAGCTTCAAGTTGATAGTTTAACAAGTCAGCAGACTCGATTTCTTTTACACTACCGTTCCTATTTGCTGATGTTTCGTTCATTAAACAATACGTTTTATCGACCAACATTTGTGTGAAGGTCACATGTTGATCCATTGGGTTCATTTGAGAAAAGGAGGCTTCAGGTATGGCTTGATTGGATCCAAGCGCTATTGTTAGAAGTAAGTTTTCTGAATTCTTTGGTCCTTTTGCGAATTTCGTTCTGCGTTTAATTCTTTCCGGCGCTTGAGCTCGAACAATTGTTTTTTCATCTGTTTCTATATACAACTTTAGCATAACATATTAAATTATAGAAAGGAAAACAATAGTATGGAACATGACGTGGGCTTATGCACAAAGAGAGAACATATACCAACGTTGAAAAACTTACACGGCGAAAAAGGGTTTGAACTCTAATTTCTAATATGTAAAACACATCTTATCCATATACAACATAACCAAGGCGTTTAATATACGTACGTAAAAGATGAAACTTTTGTTCATAAATTGCGCAAATACCCCGCAGAAATGTTCCTGATAATCTAGGAGATAACGGAAGCTCAACATTAATGATAGCAAGAATAAATTCATCAATATTCGAGCTTTCAATAACATCCTTATTGAATGGTCGTTTTTTGACACCCACAGTTCCAGCAAGCCATAATTTTCCAAAAGTACCTAAATAATTATTAAAAAAAATATCATTTTGTTTACAAGGTCACATTTCCTCTTACTTTTAAATTTTAACAAATCTTTTAAAAAGAGCATTTTATTTTTTTAAGAAAAATTCAATCATATTTCTATTTGTTTGTAATTCGCGATTTCACAAACAAATCAAAAAGCATTCTTTTACCATTAACGTTTAGTGTCTTTTGTTTACTTCCACAGGAAAACCGCTTTATATACATCTTTTATAAGAAACGAGTGGCTGGAAAATATTTTACAAAAAAAAACTTGCGGCTATTAATAATACACGTTGATACATTCGTTGTCATTTTTTTTTTAAATAAGAAAGGAAGTGAGTGGAAATTTAATAAGTCAGTTTAGTAAGAGTTAAACATATTTGTACGGGTAAGGGAATTATGCTGCTGTATTTTCAAAAAGTCAAAACAATATAAAGTCATTTGAGGACTGCAAACGTGTCACGTGAATCTTTAAAAAAAGCTTTTTCATCAAGAAAAAGAACATGAAATTATTTCTTTTCAATTTTGTTTTTGTATTTTTAAATTGAAATGATTAAGTGAACTGTGCATGTAAACAACGAATGATTAATATTTGTTTTTCTTCATAGTTTTTCGCAAAGGTTTTGTAAAAATACACATTGGAAATGATCGAAACTTTATAACATGACGATTAAAAATAGATTGAACAAAAAGTAAATATTTGGAGAAACGAAATTCTGAAGAAACGGCTAACGAAAAGCTGTAACACTATCAGGCATCGTTTCAGACGTCACAATTTGGTTACACGGTCTATGACCGAAAGAAGCACTAATTGAAACGGAGAGTTACGTGGCTTCCTAAGCAACGTATGACTTGCATAAATCAAAGTATAAACCATCACAACATGAAACGTTTTTAAAGAGCACATCTATCTGTTTTACAGCGTATTCATGCAGAGAACACTGAATGAAACAGGGAGATTAGTAGTTTCTAAAACGACGTAATAGTAGGATGAGCTAAAGTGTAAACCTTTACAGCCGAGGGCATTTGCTCAAAATTTATCCGTTACGTTGACGTCTCGTTGTTAAGGATACACTGCGTGAAGCGGTATGTTTTATCCTTATTTAAGTGTTTTGTAAGTGAATTTCGGTTACAGCCAATTCCTAATCCAATTCCAAGCGATTGAGGAGGGCCTACTCCAAAGGAAGCTCTCCACCCTTCAATCATTTCGTGTTCCCCCTTGAGCGATAGACTATTATGCCGAACCGTGGGCTCCGAAAGAATGCCTCATAATGTAACGGTTTTTCACCTTTCATGTCTTGAATGATGCCTCCATCCATTAAACGTCTTAGATTATGTACAGTCGTAAACATGAAATTTTAAAGTTATTGTGAGGTTAACTTGATTTCGAAACTCTCGCAGTATCAAAAAACATTTTTTGTATAGTGAAATTTTGCGTTTGGTTGATTAAAATGATATTTGCGTCATAATTGCCAAGTTGACATGCTCGTAGATTATATAAAGACGACAGAATTGCTTGTAAATTGTTTTGTTAGAAAAAGTTTAATCAATTATACCGAAAATCGTTATAACAAAGTTTTTTATTAAGTCTCAATTATGGAAAGGTAAGAATAACTTTGACTAAAAAACGATAATAATTGTATCAAGCCGACAATAAGACCATCAAATTGAATAATATACTTTTAATGTGTAGTATCAAAAGTTATTGAAACACTCTGAGTTTTCTTACTCGTACTGTAGCTTTCGCTTATTTGTTATTTAAAATTTATTTTTCTTATTGCGAGCAGTCGAATATGCAAGTGTCTTAAAAGCTCTGTAGAGTGTTTAATGAATTTATAATAGAAACTGAGGTATGAACCTGGCATAATTGTTAAAAGCATGCCTGTGTATCTACCTTAACCTTCAACAATTTTTTTGTCAAAAAAACGTACAAAATAATTTTTTCTGTGTGTCATCGGAAATAAGAAGTTTTTTAAAAGATTATACAATTCCTAGTAAATAACAATTTTTTTTTCTAATTTTTACAAATACTTTTTGATTATAATAAGAGCGTTATACGTTTTAAGTTTTTTGTGAATAAAAAAAAAAGTTGTTAATAACAAAGTCCTTCTTTGAGTGAATACGAGATCCAAGTTACAAGAATATGAGTCTTTCAATGCTTTTGAATAATAAGACAATTTTAATAAAGTACTCTAAACATACATGTATATTCAGTCAACTATAAGTTTTCAAAGCTTTTTATAATTGTAAAAAAAACTACTCCATATATTAAAAACATGCCTAAGGATGCTTAAGTATTTATTTTTAATTTAGCTTTAAGAAAAGTAATAAAAATACTTTGGTTTGCTTGGCCGTTCTTATAACTCTCAATTTCAAAAGATTGCAAAGCATAAAATTTGGTTATAACCCAACAAGACGACAATCCTTAAAACTTGAGTGTTCATAATCTATTATACTTGTTTTAACAAATAGAAAAAATAATTAAATAAAATACTTTCCAATACAAATATTCTCAGAGCGTGATACGTTTTAAAAAAAGACGTCATATTACAGTAATTTTGGATAGAGTAATCAGGTTTTGAAGCGCTTAAGCATCCGTGAAACTCTCTGCTTTACTTTGTGTTCTCTTTGACAACAATTTGTGAAGCTGAATGAAAAGCTTTGAGAAGGTGGCGTAGGATGTGACGGCCTCTATTTTGGCTTGTTTTGCGGATGTGTTGCTTGGGAAACTACGTAACTCTCCATTTCATTCAAAATTCCTTTCACCAACCGACAGTGCAACGGAATAGTGAATCGTGAAACAGTTCCGCATTCTGTAACGGCTCACTTTTTGGCTGATATAGTCATGCGTAATTTCGGCCGCGATAAATCCTTCCGTTTAATTCAATGCTTCCTCCAGCAATCGGCTGTGTAAAACAATTGTGAGCTTTTAAAGAATGCCTCATGTAGTGACAAATGACACTTTGGTTTATCCAACTAATACGTCGGTTACTCAACCACGTAACTTTCCATTTCATTGAATGCTCCCTTCAGCAATAAGCTGTGACCGAATCGTGAGCTGGGAAAAAAAGCCTGATGCTTTAAAGGTATCTATGTTTTAATAACACTAACTACATAGCTAATATACTAGACGATTGTGCTATGCTTGTCACAAACATACTTAAAGCTTATTTAATGAGTTTCGATGAGGTTCCAGAACAATAAAAATATGAATGTTTCTGATTATTAAAAGATTAAAGGATTCGTAAGCTTTAACTAAATAAAAAAGTCTAAAAATTTATTTTGTTTATGAGATTTTATTGGAAAACATGAAGAGTAAGTTTTCATAAAAAAAATGGCTTTATGATTTAAACAAAATCACATAAAAGCAAACATTATACTATTTACGATGAACTCGTTTCAAGGGTTTTTGTCTCGTATGCCTGCATTAGGGAATAGGTTTTGATACCATACAAAGAAAAGTGACATTATTTGGCGTTATGTAAAAATACCTTTTGTGCGTGTTTCTATTAGTGATAATACTCCCAGGATGGAACCGTTTTTCAGCATTAACAAAAACGCGTTCTATGGAATGTACCAAGCGCGGGTTACTGGCATGTACGTCACGGAATCGCAAAGCATCTAACCTCGAGACCACTAGATATCAAGATTACCTTTTGTCAGAATAAACAACATACTTGTGCAAGTATTTTTAGAAAAGAATATCATTGCAGCGAAGTATGAAATACAGTAAACTAATTTTATATTATTCATGCTTTTAATATGAAAAATATTTAGTTTTGTTTAAATAAAATATCAAATAATATACTATTTGTTTTTATGTGAAGGGTCGGGTGTCATCATCACTTTTAACAGATGATATGTTACTAATTTTAATACAGCATACAAAAAAAAATATTTATAATTTTTTAAATTTACATGAAACGCTGTCTTTAAAAAAACTGATTTTAACAAGATACAAAAACAGATTTCTTTCCTTGGCGGAGACGCTTTTCAATAAAACGCGCTTTTCGCACAGTGTCTGATGGAGTTGTGTGCTTTTCGTTTGTTTGTGTAAGACTTTTTAGTAATTCATTGTCTTCAATAAATGTATTATCAATTTGAAAATCCGGTAAATCAGGGGAAGGTTTTAGTTTTTTTAAACCGTCCTCACATAAATCACAGTTTGGAGGTATTCTCCAATGGCGTAGATTACCAGAACAATAATCTCGTAACACTAATTTTGCCATATCAAAAAGTCGAGGTAAACCACCTTTACCACCACTTGTCTGATGTCGAGAAAAAGCCAATGCTGTTAAGAATTCCCTTGCTTCTAAAAAGGTATTTTTCGATTTGTAGGTGTCCTTTTTTACATTATAGTAATCAAAAAGTTGTTGACCGATTTGGTTACAAATGAGTTGAATAGGAGCTGTGAATGAACCTCTACAAAGAAGGATATGGTGACATGATTTGAACTGCAATTTGATGTTTTACCTCAAATTATCAATTGAAGATACACTATTGATAACTAAATAAGACTGCGATGTTACTATTTGAGGGAAAACCAGACCTAAATGCTAACAATTAGAGAACAAGAAAGGTAAATTTTCTAATTCACAACATACCTGGGCAATCACATAAATTCAATCCCAAGGTTGATAGTTGAAAAGTTTGAAAATGCTTCGTTTTTCCTGGTTGCCTACTAACACTGACTTTTTTGTCACCCAATAAAGCGTTCATAATTGAAGATTTTCCTACATTGGGGTATCCTACAAAACCCACGGTAAAACTCAAATCGAGACGAAAAGTAAAATACTTTTCATCCGTTTTAGACGCGCTAACGCTAGAGTAATTTTCCGCAAATTCTTTTAAATTTTCTTTGTTGATTTCATCAGTTTGTTTCATTTGTTCTTCATTTTTAATGCAAGTTATTTGTTCGTGTAGACTGTGTTCACTTTTATCTAAATGTTTGCGGTGTTGGAATGGAACAGGATCGCTTTGTTGTGAGCTTTTAATTTCTTGAAAGTGACTCTCTTTTTGAAGATGATCTCGAAGATGTTGCATTATATCTATCAGTTTACTCGTGGACACAAGCTCTCCATTTTTACTTAGATTCCATAAAAACGACATTATATTATCTGTGAAATTGTCCGAATCCTGTATAATCTCACTTTGTAATGGATCTGACATGTTGCATTCATCTGTGGAAAGTATAGCACTAAAAAATAAACAAGGAACTTTTTGTTGATAAAAAAATTGTGCCCATAGAGCTCTTATAGTTTTTGGAACTAAATCTGATTTATTTAACAGTAATATTGTTCTTTTCGACGGGTGAATTTCGGAAACATAGGATTCTAAATCTTTTGACCGATAAAAATTGGGATTTCGTACATCTAAAATTTGAAAGACAACCTGACTTTTCTCCAATACGCGCCATAATTGCCTCCAAAATTGAATATTTCTTTCAAAAGGTGTCATACAAAGTTTTTCCTTTTCTTGCATATCAGCTAATTCTAGGCGCCATTTTAAAAAAGAAGCATTTTCTAATGCATCTAATTCATTGGGCGACACAATTTTTTCGCTGTGACCTGTTACATAATTTAAGGGTCGACGAGGGATAGGAACAATGGGATAATCTTTAAGTGTTTCTTGCACAAACGTAGTATTTTTGCTTATGTCTTGTTTTAATTGACGTAACAGAACATTTACATAATTACTTTCAGTAAACTTGGCATGGGAAGATAAGGACATTTCTAAGAATTCATCTAAAGCATTTCTTTCCAATATAGATTGAAGATGGCTTTTCTTTGAGTCACCTTGGAGAAACTCTGAAATTTGAGGTTTTTCTTGATACATATGAGGCATTTCCGTGAACACAGCTCCTAAATTTTTTTTAGAAGGTGTCACATTTTTTGTGGATAATAGAGAACGACACACTGCATCCGATTTGATTTTGCGCCTCCTACTATTAGGAGCCATGGTGCAAAACCGTTGACTAGAGAAAAAAAATTGTCGGCACTTAAAAGATTGCACTGAACCACAATTCCTTTAATCTTACTAATCCGGACCAGGTATATTTCAACGTTGGTTTTTAAATGTTTACCGTGTTAACAAAAAGGTTTGACTAATTTTTTCTCCTAGTTCAATTTCGTCTCTTTTTAAAGTTTACAAAACGTGAAAGGCAAACAAAAAAATGCAACATTTTTGCGCAAATCAGAAACAAGAGTTTATAACATTTTTTTTTTTTTAAATACCAATAAAAATTAAATGCAATGGAACAGTCATAACAAGATAATTTGTTTTGATATGTGAGTTGTGTTTCACAAGGGTGATGCTTTGAAATTGCTTTAATAATGTTACGACAAATAAACGTATCCGTTAGATAACGTTAATTGTTTTAAGCAAAAAAAATTTTATTAAATGCTCCAAAACTAATGTTTTTATTTCTCTTCTATTGAAAACCTGATAACGTGAAATCTTACGAAAAATAAACCTTCAAGTACCACCTTTTAGACGATCTCATAAATATCAACGGGGATGAGCTCTACTGTTTCATCACCGTCTAAAAAAACTATTTTTTCTTCACTGTTTTCCGAAGATTCCGTTACGTAGCGATTGTCTTCCGGTTGTTTTGGTTGAGGTGCATATGTTTCTTGTGAATTCGGGTTACCGCAAAGAGCCGTAAGAACACGTCGTAACCGTCTTGTGTTACCTTTAGAGTAAATTTTCTGACACAATGAACGTTGATCGACATCGTGGTTGACGGATCCACCCAATTTTTCTGCACTTTTATGAATAGTCGATACAATGTCTTCTAAAAGTTCTAAAGCGGAAGCTAAAGTTTCTTCTTCTTTCTTATCTGTATTTTCTGCTCGGGAATAAGATTCATACTCATTACGTGCTACTTGAGTCGGTTTTACAATCTCAGGAGAAACATACTCATATGAGGTATCATCAGGATTATTATAGATTGCAACCTCAATGGGTTCTAACGCAATGAGTTTTGAATACACGGACAAAGCTGAAAGAAGAAGTACAAGTAGATTAAAAATGTTATAACGATAGGCGATCATTTTATGAAGAATTTATTGTTGTAAAAAATAAACAATAACGTCTAAATATAAAAAATTTATGTGAATGATTTTTTTTCAATAATATTTTATTTTATTACTACACAACAATTCGAGTGAGACAAAAACACTTTGTCCCAAGCGTCAATTGAAAACCCGCGACTCGGTGAATGTCGAAGAATGTGTTTGGCGCGTAATTGGCAGAAATCGAAAATTATTTATACAAAAAAAAAATAGCATGTACGAAAAACTTTTAAAAAGATTGACAATATTTGATGTTTGTAGTATATACTCAGTGTGGTGGTATTTGTTTGTTGCACTATCTTAAAAGAAAAAAAAAGGTTTTAGAAAATAGAATAATCAAACTAGACGATACAGTTGAAATAAAAAAGCATTATTAAATAACGTGATGGGTAGGGCGTAGCTAAGGAGATTTAGAGATTGTCATGGGAAAAAATATTGGATCTGAATAAAAGAAAATTCAATTAAATTATTTTGTTTTTTAATGCTAGGAAAAAAAAGGGAAAACTTACTTGCAGCCTTTTAATAAAGGACATTCGTTAAAATAAAGTTGGTTTGTTGTTGATAAAAGTATTTCATTAGAGGAGGCATCTGAAGACTCGAAACATTGTGAATCTTGTGATGAGTCACTATTGTAATATTGTGTATAAAAACTGTATTTTTTAGTAGATATGTCTGCTGGAGTCGACGCTCTGTATTCACCAGGGGGTTCATTGAATGTGTCACTACACACAGAAGAATCATCTTCCATACTATCCTAAAGCTAATTTTAACAAGAAATTTCCTTTTGTGAACCGAAAACGTACACAATATAAATCACGACAAAAAGGTGTCTTAGGTTCTTTGATTTGCATTCGTGTACCACGAAATTGATTATGTTCCTCTATAACTTTATCATCCCAATGAATACCACCTTTTCTTACTCTAAAATTAAAAATATAGAGAAACATACACTAATAAAAAAATGGAGTGTATTTTTAAAAATTTATAATACTTTTTAGTTGATCGTGAGGGAGTTGAAAGTGAATTTTCAAAATGATGCTTATGTACTTTTTTTTTTGTACTTTGTAACTCTTCCGAAAATTTTTCTGAAATCGATTCGGACTCTTGTCTGTATAAATTTGATTGCGACATAATTTTTTTTCTATTTTCTGCGAAAAGCACTAAGTTTTATTAAAAAAGTTACGCTGCATGCGTGGTTAAACCAGAAAGTCACAGCTTCTTTTTTTATTAACGAACATAAAAGAATTTTTGACAAATGTCAAGTTTTGATTACAAATAAATTTTTTGTGGTTATAAACAATTTAACGGAATTTTTTTCTTAAACAGAAAAACTTTTGCCACAACCACATGATGTTTTAGATTGAGAATTTTTAAATAAAAATTGTGATTCAATAGCGGTTTCCTTATAATCAATTTCAACTCCCGCTAAATATAAGACTGATTTTTTGTCAATAAGTAAATGAAAACTGGGATCGGTTGTTGGTACAAGAATATCTGATAGTTGTTTTTTTTCGCTTGGAATAAAACATAATTTATACGATAAGCCACTACACCCGCTCTGTATTACACTTAACTTTGGGAAAAATTTTTCTTGGACATCTTGAATTAAATAATCCCTAGATGTCTTTTTCAATAATTCTTGAAGTCTTTTCGTAGCCGTGTCAGTTATACGACATAAGGCTTTTTGTCGTAATAAATGACTCATGTTCAAAAAAGTAACTACAACGATAATGTTTGAATAATAAAAAATAAAACCTAGAAAAAGAGAATCCAGATATTTAAAAACACTAAATTAATAAGATAAAAGGGTCGGTGTTTTGTAGTACATTTTAAGAATATCACGGCATAGATGCCAAAAGAATGAAAGTAGGATTAACAATAACGGACAAATCCAAATACACCATCGTAAAAGACAAATCTACAAAAATTATTCTATATTCTAGTAATCTCATACTACTTACCACTTCTACATATGAGTCTCTTGAAACATGTGCAACAACATGAAAGGAATCTTCCATACGGTCACCGGCACGTTTACGTTTGACTTTGTATACTTACTTTTTTTTTACAGAATTTCCAACAAAGTTTAAAGAATAGACATGTAATTTTGGTATACAATTATTTGATGTGAAGACAAGTTTTGCTCGTGGTGCTAATGTTGAAATGTCACTTGATAGCTGTTTTCAGAAAAATAAACAGGTACTCTTACAACTGACAAAAAAATATGTTGAAAATAATTTTTTTTTTCAAAAAAAAAGTGGAGGGAGTTGTATTGTAAAATGATAAGATTAATTCAATAAAAAAAATTGTGTTAAATGTATTTAAAAACTATTTAAAATTATTATATTAAGGAGAAATGCAATGGTCTTGTGTGCATGCAAAAGACAAACTAAAGATTTTATGGGAATGTGATAATTATTTTATAAATTAACAAGTGACGTTTTAAAAAAACGTTTTCAAAAAAGCTTTTAAGTTATAAAATTTATCGAAATCGTTGTATGAATTTTCGTATAACAAATAGCTAGGATACCTTTTCTATAATTTTTTTTTAAAAAAACAATTTTACCAAAGTGTCGTTAAATGTGTTCAGTTATTTGCTTAGCTGTTACGTGTCTAATCATTTCCTTTATAGGAGTTGTACATTTTTCCGTTTTATGTCTATTGTTACTTCGCGATCCAAAAATATTGCATACATCCCTTGTTGACCCGGACAACTTAGGGAAATCTAGTATAATTGCTCTAGTCGTATGTATTTTTTGAAGCTTTGTTGTTCTAAAAACCATTTGGTTTTTTACTTTTTTGTTTTGTTATATCTTTTATCTTTTGAATCTATTGATTCTAATTGTTGTCTAGGTATATACTGCAATACTAATTTCTTGTATTTTTTACATACGAATGTATCAACAAAACAACAAGAGTTCCCCACCTCAAATTAAGCAATCCAATGAAACACATGTTGCCTTGCATTCAAAACCTTCCATTGAGCCTCAGTCTTGACCACCTTTTTCACTGTAATTAGCAAAAAAATTTTTTTTGTTTCTGAACAAATGTCACTAATTTCATTCATAATTTCGTTACCATTATTAATATGTTAAATGATTGTATATAAGGCTGACTTTTGTAACTCTCGTTACACTAGTTAAATAAATACAAAGAAGTCCTTATTTTTGAAGCTTTTTTCTTGAATGTTGTGAAATAATTGATTTTCCTATTAACCAATAAAAGACTCTATATAAAACACATCCTTCTTACCAGTATTGTTTTTTTGTTGAAACGCATTTAATAAAAAAAGTGTACTACCTGGCATACGCGTGCACAGATTTAATGTCTTGCTTCCTTTTATGTCCAAAAATTAAAAAACGTTTTCTTAAAGTCTTAGAAATACTTGAAGTTAAAATACTTTTGACAATTGAAGGTTTAACGTGGAGATTCCCGTGAATTGTAAACTTACGTTTATAAAAATCTTTTGATTTATATGAGAAAAGGATAGACAGACGACAACGAACAGTCATGAATGTGCTAAAGTTTTATACTTTTATAGAAATCTAGACAGTGGTCGGACTTGGAAACATTAAGTAACCATTGTTTTTTTTGCTTTCACTGTTTTACGGCGGGCTTTTTTTTTATTTTGACAAATTGTCAATAAAAGTCGTGCAAACACCTCGATTCTCGTATAAAAGCCTTCTTGGTGACTTGTTGGTAAGAAAAACCTTGACTTGCCGTCTTAGTTTCACGAAAAGTTACACCAACTGTTTGCATTCTTGCTTTTTATTTATTTTTGTGTATCCTTGTCAAAAAACACCTTTTTTTACACGACTCGAATAAAGAAAATTTGTATGTCAGAAAGAAGTATTTCCTCCTTGAAATTAAAAAAAAAAAAAATATCTCACATCATAGCAGTGTCGGAGCAATGAGCTTAATTTTCAGTTTTCTTTTTTTTCTGTCAAAATTTTTAACCCCTTATGAAAACAATAATGGTAATGCTGTAAGAAATGACTAGTAGAAAAACGACCTATTTGCAATTTTTTGAAAAAAAGTGGTAGGATGACTTTTTCTTCTAATAACAGGTAAGTTCGGAACCAGTGCACTGTTAACTTTTAGGTAACAAGATACATAAAAGAGTGATCTGGTGTCATAAGGATTTCGTGATTCAGAAAACATTCACTGGTTCATTTGTGTAACGCAGAGCGAAGGAAAATAGGTATCAAAATAAAAAATTAAGGTAAAATATATTATGTTAAACTCCACAGCTTGAAAGTACGATCAAAAGATACCGAACCAATAAACGCACCATCTAAAAAAAGAAGAAATATTATTTATTAAGAGAAACACGTTCAAAACCGTACTATCTGAAATGTCAGCCCCTGTTATACGGGCTTCATGACCTAGAAGAATACGACTACACGTATATTCTGTAGCATTCCAAATTTTAAGAGTACAGTCAAAACTGGTGCTAAGGAGGAATCGACCATGACAAGGCTTTTTTATGTTGCCCCGTAAAAAAACAAATGCCTTAAGAATGAAACAACATTAGTCTCTTACCTCATAAACAACATGAGAAATTAACTTATCATGAGCTAAAATCATATCTACACATCTGCGAGTCAAAAAAAATGATCAAGGTGTCCTTATAGTTTCACAATTTCAGTACCTTTGCTTCCGTATATCCCAGATTCGAATAGTATTATCATCCGAGCATGTTGCCACTTGATTTGGGCCTATCAAGAATACAAAAAAAAAACTGAGTTAATTGAACTTACTAAAAATTAAGCCTACGCCAAGGATTTATAGAGATTCCCAAAACTTGCTTTATATGCCCCTAATGCCGAATGTAGAGAGAAAAAAAAAATATAGGTCATACTTATTTCAAATGACTACACTTGAATTACCAGAAGGGGGAACACAGATCTGCCTGTACGTAAATCCCATCCTCGAATAATTCCCCCAAGATCTCCCGATAAAATGAGAGACCCATCTGGATGAAATTTTAAACTGTAAACGCCTCTAAAAAATGAAGTGTTCATGAACTAAAAAATGAAACAAGGGCAGCATACGTTGAGTGGCCTTCTTGCACTAAGAGTTCTTGTGATCTTTCAACATCCCAAAGTCGCCATGTCTCATCATGTGACGAAGAAGCTAAAAATCTTCCAGAAGGATGGAATTCCACATGATTTACACGATCATCGTGACCTGAACGATTTGTAAAATAGCATGGGTTCCAATAAAATGAAAAAGAAAAAACCTTCAAGTATACTGAGCGATTTCATGGATTTCAATGACCATAAAATGATTTTGGTATCTGCGCCACCAGACGCTAAATGGACTCCTTCTGAAAAATCAATAGGATGTGTGTCTTCAGAAACTAAATTTTGGTTTCGATCTTCTGAAATAGTTTTCAATTTTTGTGTTTCACAGCTAGCTGTGCTTTTAAAAAAAGGTGACCACCCTAATCCGTGCACTCGCTCAGTATGACCTTCTAACCCTGAGCGGAATTCTTCGCAACCTGGGATCTGCCATAATCGTATTGTTGGACACCAACTTGCTGGTGAAGACATTATGCAGAATGAGGAAAAAGAAACTTTTGATTGTTTATATTGAAATCACCTGTTCCAAAAAAGGCGCTTCCGGGAGAAAACTGTCCACGACATACAGGACGCTCAGCACAAGCTTGACTTAACGAAACGTGAAGTTTTTTGCACAGTTCATTATTGTATTCAGCGACCTCAGCTTCCACTGCTAAAGGATCGGAGGCATCATATTCTTTTCGATCTCGTCGTAAACGTTTCACCGAACGAGGTAACGAATAACGAGCAATCCATTTGCGTGCTTCAAGTAAATGAGGGCCACCCTCAGAGAAAAAAAGCTTTTGATGAGTTTCAACCTTCGCATGCTCCATGCGAACGATTTCAGGAGTCGTGTCCAGCCGAAAAGCACGTTTCGCTAAAAGAAAGCGTAATCTTTCCCTTCTTTCAAACGGCTAAAAAAACAGTTTTTTTTTTTAAATAAACTAAATAATCAAAGTTTTACCCCTTCTCCAAACAAACAAATAGGTTCTCCGAATTCTCGCAGTCGAGTTTTCACATCGTTATCCAGAGTTGGAGCTAGAACGCTTCGAGCGACCTTTTCCATTTCATAAGATTCGAGAATTTTCCGATGAGCTTCCACTCTTTCCGGCACATTCGACTCAACTTGTGAATGAGGCGTCTTATTGAAACTTGTTTTCTTTGCAGCGTGTGTGGTTTCGGTTGATTTCAATGCTGCCACCACGTTGGGATCTATAGAACCATATGTAATACGTGTTTCTCTTGAATTATTTTGATCATTCATTGTCAAACAAACCTCAACATTCAATTCAGGACTGTTGCTTCACGATGTACCATCCACCTGCATAAAACCAGCTTGCATCAGAATAAATACTTGTCCTTCATTCAACTTTATTCTCGTTATAAAGTTCGCTTGAAAAAACTTTTGCACTAAAATTTTTTTTAATTTTTTGTAAAACGTTTTACAAACCAATGATTGTTTTTTTCAAGTTACCAAATTAAAAATGGAGTGTTTCTCTTTTCCACTGATACATTTAGTGTTATGACAAAACTCCATAACGTTCAGACATACATTTTTTTCTATACATTTGCTTCTTCAAAATACAGCTTCCTTTCTATTTACACATTAAACATAGAATTCCACTTGTTTTTGCTCAAACTGAGCTTGAGTTGAAAGCGTGTCACGAGCATCGACAGTACCTTTTTTTTCAAATTCCAATCACTTTATGTGCACGCACACATCACGAAACATGTCTTAGCTTTCAAGTAGTACATTGCTCATAAATTGTCTTAACCTAATCTTATTGCCAAATTGGACTCTCTTAACTTTTGATACAAAACTTTACATTTTTGTTACGTGTTCTTCGTAGCCACCTACATGAACATTCCTAGTAACGTAGTCTACCGTAGCATTCAATATAGACTTTCAAAAGACTTTCATTTTTTAAAAGAAACAAAGTCTATAAATTACCTTAAAAAAAATTAAGATGTATAGTACGAACAAGAACAGATATCTGGACGACCTGGGCATCGATCCCAGTACCTTTCGCATGCGAAGCGAACGCTCTACCAATTGAGCTAGACGCCCTGCTAAATTAATATTTTTTATTTGTGTATGGATCAACAAGTTAAACTAGCATTATTGTTACTCATTTTTTTTTTAGTTTATGAATTTTTTATTCAGTTTATTTAATAATTAATTTTTTTTTATTTACTAACATCTTTTAAACGAAGATTCGTTTTGAGATAACTTTACGTGATTTTTAATATCATAAAGCGTTCAACTATTTTAATGTAACAGAACGCGTTTTGTCATGTGTACTAGTGTCTAATAAGATGATTAAAAGGTTTTCCTCAGACTGGTTAAGACTTTCTCTTTTAGATTGTTACATTCAAAATGGAAAAAAATTAGATTGTGACGAAAAACGCTATCTTTTTTTCTGTATCCATTAGACTACTCCATTGCGTTTGCCTTAAAGCTGATCATTCCATTATTGAAAGAGGTGTATAAGGTGAAATGTTACGAAGAAATCACACTTGGAAAAATACATGGAACTCACAGTTAAAAAGAAAATATAATAACATACAACAAGGTACCATTTTCTTTCATAGCGTAGTTGTGAGGAAAAGATCGCCTTTGACAATACCAAAAAACAAAACAAATAACTAGATTAAAGATTATAATAACGAGACATTATGTATACAATTTAAAAAGCTACACTAACTCTTAAATGTGGAAATCTAAAAAATTTTAAAAAGCTTTTGTATTGCATCTAGCTTACTTGATAATTTTTAAGCATATTGCAAACTGATCTCGTTCATACAAGGAAGTGAAAATAAAACATATCGGGGGAACAGGATTTTCAAAACGTATCAGAAGACATTTGTTAAATGATAGATAAGAAGTGGCTGCTAAGTCTGTTTGTGTTGATTCTTTGTCTAACACCCATATTCCCGTAATCTACAAAAAATGTCGATTAAAACCGAAATTCAAACGGCAATGTTTTACCTGGTCAATTTGATACACGCGAGAATCATGTGGTTCAGATTGCATCAATGGTTTCTGTAATTTTTCTAATGTAATTTCCTAATGTTTATCAACGCCGAATTTAATTTATAGATATGGATAAATAACACATTTTTTTTATTACCAATAAATACTTGTCCATTTTTAGTAAATAATCACATAATTCTTTTTTTTCTTCATTGTAAATCGTCGTAGGTATTCCTCCTTTTGTAGCTGCCTACCAGCAATTCTTACCCATACGACATCAATTGATTGTGAAAAACATAAATTTGCTTGCCACGACAATGTTTCATTAAAAAATAATCATATTTTGTTACCATGGCGAAATTTTGAACTATAGAAGAGAATGTGTCATTAGTCGCCTTGAAAAAACATTTAAAAAAAGAAAATAAACAAAATTAACTTGTACACAATAAAAACAACAGTAAAATTTTTTTTTTTGTATTAATGATATGAAAGAATATTGTTTTTCATTTTATTCCTTTGTTTACTACTTTCAAAGTAACAAGAAGAAATAAAGGCATTTTGTGTTTTTCTTTACTCTTATTTAAAGAGACAAGCAACGACTCTACTACAAAAGCAAACGTACTAAAAGATTTAATTCCTTTTCCGTATTCGATAGGGTTTTAGATGGTTCGCTAGTATTGCAGCAATACCAGCAACTCATTAGCTTATAATTTTAAGCAACTCAAAGTTTATGTTACGGCAACAATACACTTGTAAAAGTCAGAATTTCATGTATCACAAGACACTATGAAGTGGTGGTGTGAAAAGACACAAAAATCCTACTGAATTTTTGCGAAATGTGGAACCACACCGGCAATATTTCACTTTGTATGTTTTATAAATCCTTCTCAATGAATTAAAAAAAAAGGTTAAAACTTTGAGTTAATGTAGTACTAGTTTTTTTAGAGACATATTTAGAAAAAAAAGAAAACCATTGGCGAATTACCTTTTCATGCATGTTTCTGAGACTAGAATAAGATGCGTCATCATTCCAGTTCCACTAGATAGAAACGTGATGAATCTCAATGACGCACAGCAAAATCTGTATTCTTTACACATCTTTAAACACCAATGTCCTGTGTTTTCATACAAATGGTACATAGATAAGAGACATGAAAAGAATGAATCAGAGAATCATTTAAACTGCATATCACAAAAACAAATAAGCCTTATGCTTGGTCTTTTGTTTTCAATTAAAACATTTTGTAAAAAAATAAGTCCTGAGGAGCAATCTTCAACAAGGTAGCCTTCATTTTTTTTTATAAAAAAAAAATAAACACTGACACTATTTCTATTTTAGCATTGTCACTTCTTCATCCTTCCATTCTTTTAGTACTTCACTGTATAAACTTCATTATTTTGAATCTCTTACTGGTTGCAAGGTATGCTATTTTTTTACGCAGTAAGAATGATACAAAAATTTCACATTGTTTGATTCTTTACAAGTTTGTACTGATTACGAAGCCTGGACTACCAGACATGTGTGATTTTTTAAAGTAAGTTGTAGTTTTTCTTTAAGTGGTTGCTTGTTTCAAGAAAAGTTCAATTTTTAGAACTGTGTATAAAGACATTTATGTTGGTAAAATATTAAGATGTATGAATGAAGCGAGCGTTTCGGAAAACGCTGCTTTCTTTTTTTCTGTGGAGCTTGAAAATTTTATACAACAAAGTCGCTATAGTAAATTGCTTGAAACGAAAAACGGATTACTCTCATTGTATCATTGCGAAACGAAAATGTAGATAGCTTGTTGTGTTTGTATTTCTTTTTATTTCTATTCAAATTAAAACACAACATACAATATATTTAGTAACGATATGTTATGGGTTTAAATGGACCCTTTTCGGAAACTCCTAAATATTTAGCTTGCTCAAATGTTAATTGTGTTAATTCAGCTCCCTACAGGTAAAGTGAAATGAAACTTATTTATGATAAAGGTAACACAAAAAAATTTTTACCAAATGTGATAAATGGAGTCGTGCGACGTGCTCGTCAAGTAATTTCGGTAATAAATAAACGATTTTTTCTTTATATTTCTCTGAATTAGTCCATAAATCAAGCTGTGCTAACGTCTGATTAGTAAAACTACACGACATGACAAAGGAAGGATGACCGGTGGCACAGCCTAAATTAACTAAACGGCCTTCAGCTAAAAGTAAAATGCCTTTGCCATCTGGAAAAATTAAGCGATCTACTTGAGGCTTAATAGTGATACGTGATATTCCTTTCATAGATAACAACCCTGTAACGTCAATCTCATTATCAAAATGGCCTATATTACAAACGATAGCATTATTTTTCATTGCAACCATATGTTTAAGTAAAATAATATCTTTATTTCCTGTAGCCGTCACAAAAATATCAGCATCATGTACAACGGATTCTAATGTCGTTACGAGAAATCCATCCATACAAGCTTGTAAAGCACAAATGGGATCTATTTCAGTGACAAACACTCGTGCTCCACAGCCACGCATAGCGGCAGCACACCCCTTTCCCACGTCACCATAACCACAAACGACAGCTTTTTTTCCACCTATCATAACATCTGTTGCTCGCATAATAGAATCTGGAAGGGAATGACGACAACCATAAATGTTATCAAATTTGGATTTCGTTACACTATCATTAATATTGATAACTGGAAATAACAGCTCACATTTTTCGGCTAATTGTTTAACCCGAAGAACACCTGTTGTTGTTTCTTCGGAGACACCTTTAATTTTCTTTTGCATTTGAGTCCATTTTTCAGGATTATTTAAAAGAGAACATCGCAAAACCTCTAAAAGATACCGGGTTTCTAAGCATGTAGCGGAATCTGGATCCGGTAATTGACCTGTTTCTTTGAACAGTTTTTCTGCTTTGACACCCTCATGAATCATTAATGTTGCGTCGCCACCATCATCAACAATCATCGTAGGCCCATCTTCATCTGGCCATGTTAAGGCTTGATAAGTACACCACCAATACTCCTCAATACTTTCTCCTTTCCAAGCAAACAATGTACACGAGTTATTTTTAACCAAGGCAGCTGCAGCTTGATTTTGTGTTGAAAAAATATTACAACTACACCATCGAAGCGTGGCTCCCATATGTTGTAACGTTTCTATAAGCACCGCCGTTTGAATCGTACAATGTAAAGATCCTGTAATACGGGCTCCTTTTAAAGGTTGAGTAGTAAATTGTTGACGGCATGCCATAAGCCCTGGCATTTCCACTTCTGCTAACTTAAGTTCTTCTCGACCTAACTCAGCTAGCGTTATATCCGCTACCTTACTTTCACTAAGGCCCTTGATATCTTTGATTGACATTGTATTTTGTATTGAGTTTGACAGTTTTTTTGAAAAAAAGTTTAAGGTGAATTGGGATACGCTAACAACTTATTTCACGAACTTCCGCCTGTGATTGCATTCAGCTTTTTATGTAACAACAGTTTCGTTTTAAGAAAAAAAACGAAAACGTTCAATGCATCTTTTTATGTTTCTTATTAATTTCAATATAAAATTACTTTATTATTAGATTCAACAGTTTAATAAGACAAAGATTTTAAAAATAAAAAAAATTAATAAAACATGTTGGAAATGACAGTATTAACAACTTGTGGATAAAAGTAAACATACACAACAAAAGAAGGAAAAACAACACCATTTCACTGCATTCTTTCACTTTGCATTTTTTTCTTATCTAGAAAAAGCCTAAAGAAACAGTCAAAGAGAAAACAATGAATTTTTTTGCTCTTCATGACGTTTTCGTTTTTTTTTGTTTCTTCATGTATTTACATTTTACTCTTTCCTTGAGAGATTCTTTATCAATATTTGCATTTTGAAGTATTTTGTCCTCAGTTTCATACTTTGCACATGTTTTGCGTATAAATCTCAAGTCTTCAACAAGTTTTTGAAAAGTTTTCTGATATGACTTTTTGTCAATGGGCAAAATTACGGAAGTGTCTTTTCCATGTACTGGAACATCCCACTTTTGTTTTGTGTCATCCGTCTTCACGTTTGTCTTTTTCTTCAAATTTTTTTTAGCAGTGTCACAAGAAGAAGTTTCCGGTTCACTCTCTTCATCTGTATCATTATATTCTAGTAGTAACACCAACGGATTCGTGCAAGAGGATTGACTCTTTTCATTCAAAGACACACGTTTCAAAAAATGTACTAAAGTCTTTTACAAACAATAGAAGAGTACCTTATTTTCCATAAAAGCGCTGCTTTTGGCTTTATTAAAGACACTGCCAGGAGATTTATATATGATTTGCTATAGGCAGTGAAAAGGTGACAAAACCAAAATGTCGATTCCTACAAGATATTGAAACAAACACTGGCAAGTAAAAATTCGCGGTTAATAAACAGCAACAAGAATTCAAAAATTTTCTTAAAAAAAAAAGTCGGATCATTCGTTAAACATTGTCAATACAAAATGCTCATTTTTTTCTTTAACGTTATAAAAAAATGTAGTTTTTTATAATGTTTATCAGTATCTAAACAATCCAAACACTTTATGTGGCTTTGTTTTTTCAATGATATGAAAAAATACTCATCAACTCATCACATTTTTTGCCACTGGTAGTGTTCTTTTATGGCAAATAGAAAAACGTTAGTGTTTGTACTTGCTAGCATTCCTTACCACGTTAAGTTGATCTCTTATGTTTTACTGTTTTTTGAAAGAAATTTATAATTCATTAAGAGCGAGCGTGACTATTCCTTCCATCAGGCTACGACTGTGGTTCAAGCTAATGTTACTTGTTTCACAGTGCTGTGAGATGTTTTTTGTTACTCAATTTTCAAACAAAATTGGACTAAAATTTCTTTTCAGTTTTACATTCACTGTAAAGGTTTGGACTTAAAAAAAATGACTATTAGGAGGAAACGATTGAAATCCGAAAAAAATAAAACTTAATTCTTACAGAGATTCCTCTGAACGCTTGTTACTTTATAAAATTAAATCATCATCAATAAAAAAGATAAAAAAACTCTTTAAAAAAAAAGCAAGAAACTTGAAGACATTTTTTTACCAGTAACGATTGATTTTCAAATCCATTATTGGTCTGTAGAAACTGCGCCAAAATTCTCATGTCGTTAAAACGGACATTGCAAAAAGTTCAACCTAAAACATCCGCGTGGACCTCATTTTTTAAGTCTTATAGTTATACAAAATTACCCTTTTATGCCCGTTTTGGTGTTTCTTTTAAACCTGCTCGATACATTCCGTTCGAGAACCAAAACGGATGCATGCAACTTGCACTGCATGCCGTTCAACCCTCTTATACGAATTCAAGCCTTTTCGTTAAGAAATTTAATTGGAAATGTTCCCAGTGCAATTATTTCAATGAAAGCACCTTGGAAAACTTTTATCCACCTAGCGTACGAAACGTCACTTTTTGTCAGGTAAGATGTCGAAAACGGTAAAAGCCAAAAGGATGACATACACACACAAAGTCATTCACACAGTCACTTTTCTTTTCTTTAAACTATTTTGTGATTGCGAATCCACATTTTCAATCTTTTTTAAAACTTGAAAATGTGTTCTTAGCTGTTTTACATAAAAAGTCAATATCATCACTTACCTGATACGCTTCCTTCGCGTACGCACGACGTACAAAAAGTTTTCTTTTTTTTGTTCCTTCTTATAATGGCAACTGTTTCATATACGCGTTGACTCGAAATGTGTACTTTACGGTTATAGTTTTATGTGGTTTTTCAAAAAACATAAAGTTTTCATTTTTGTTGAACAGAAATGTGACGCGTTATCTACATTTGAATCTTTTTTATCAAACTTGAAAAAAGCTAAAAATATTGCCCTATTATTCAATGTGTAAGTTTTTGCGCTTTCTCTTTTAATTGCACGTTTTTTTTATTAAAAACGCTCAAATGCGTAATATTTTTAGTGTGTAATATAAGATATTTCAGTGTGGTTCTTTTTTACTCATTTCAAGACCCTTCAAATATAACATTTGTCTTAAAACGGTGAAGAGACACTATCGACAACTTCAGAGTTGCATTCACCCTGATCGTTACGCATCCACACCTGAGGTAAGGATTTGATAGCAATTCGTGGTCAAAAGTTCCTTTTTTTTTGCGCCCTAGGAAGCGTATGCGGCCAACTTATCCGCTTTAATTTCTTCGTGTTATTCTATTATAACGGATTCTTTACGCTGGGCTAGTGTTATGTTAGAACATTATTCGCAGGAAGGACTTGTCAAGTCTTCACATGATGCACGGCTGAATGGGACACTATTGCATGAAGTTTTTGAGGTAATTACACTGAATTAACTTTGCAACAAATGTGTGTCTTAAATTAAAAACTATTTTCATTTTCAAAACAATACTGTCAACATTTATACAAATGGTAGATTGAAGAACGGATCGAAAAATTAGTAAATCAACATGAAACGGAATTATTGTATAGGTGAACTTATTCTGATTAAACATTTTTTTTTTAATAACAAAACATTGCGTTTAGAAATGTATCTAACCGGCTTTTAAAAGAAAAGGAACAATTATGTCATGTTTTTGAATCTCACTTTTTTGAGGATGCTGTGCGTTTATTAGACCGATGTCAAATGTTTCAACAACTAGAACACAAATTACTTTATTTATTGTCATCCTATAAGTCGTAAGAGGAGATATAAGTTTGTAAATGAATTGAAATAAATACACTTCAAAACGCGTAAAGCATACTATTTTATTATTAAACAAAAGCCTTTTAATAACGTAAAAACCAGTTTTTTGGACAGGGTCTTGACGTTAGCAGAAAAACTACCAGCGCAATGAATTATTTTTACAATTTTTTTTTTTCAAAAATGAAATGAGATTCTAGTTGAAAAATCTTCAAATCGTCATATTTTTCTTTTTATTTAGAACATTACAGTGTGGTAAAACATGTATTCTTATTTCAATGTAAATAACTATTTTTAAATTTGGTGAAATGACGCATCTTTAAGGTTTCATGGTTTCTACGATTATGAGCAAGTGTTGTAACAAACACCCTTTGAGATTTCAAGTAGAGGACGATTTATTACTTTTATTGTTCTGATTTTCAGATCTTACATTTCATTGTTCAGTATTTTTCTAAGATGATCATACGCACGCAAAACAATTTTTTTCGGAGCTCTTAAAAAGTATTAGAATAGACATTTGCTTTCTATTTGATAAACCATTGGCTCTAGAATGAAAACAAAGCAACATGTTTTTCCCGAGTAATACCATACTTTTCTCAGGCGCCGTTAAGACAACGTCTATGCTGTCTTCACCTTATCTTTTCGCAAGTTCTCCTTTGGTGAACTTGCTTCAAACGAAAGTTTTGCAATCAAATGAAAAGAAGTTTTCCATTCTTATTTTATATAGTACAGAAACCAAAACAACCGAGCAGTTTTGTGTTCAATTAGCACACACTTTATGCGAATGGAATACCCGCAAATTTTCAAATCGTTGTTGCATTACTGTACGCAATGCAGCCTTGTATGATTTTCAAGGAAAATCGCTAAAGACGTTTCCAGCATCTTTACCTTGCTTTGAAACTTTAGCAAACTACCAAATTGTTATTTTATGCATTTCTACGTGGGTCAATGGATCGATTCCCACCTCAGGAAAGAATTTTTACGATTTCTTTTACCAAGAAAATTTTCCAAGTCATTCACGGTATCAAGCTTTACGCTCTGTTAAAGGATTTTGTGTGTTGTGTTTCGGAAACTCCGACTATGACCAATTTTGTACATGCGGTATTCAAATTTATCAAAAACTTAAAAAACTAGATGTTCATTTTTTATTACCGTTAATCAAAATAGATGAAGTTCACGATACTCAATCTCAACAAAATTCATGGATACAAAAATTATCGAAAGCGCTAAATGATTGTATTCTAAATGAAAAACATGTTCATCAACATGTCAACAAAAAATCTGAAAATCAATTGTATCCCTTAGTGTCTTCAATTAAACCACGGTCAACAACACGAACGTGGAATAATGTGACAAACATTTTAGAAAACACTGTTGTTCCTGAAAAGAAAATTACGCACGTCGTTGATGATGATACGGAAACAACACAAAGCGTTTCATCCAATGAAGAAGAAGAAGATTTTTTAAATGATATAGGAGCTTGTGAATCGAACAAGGCAGATGTTGAAGATATACCACTACCTTCTACACATCATGAAATGTTGTCAATTCATCAGCGAAATCAATTAGTTAAAGAAGGGTACAAAATAGTAGGAACGCATTCAGCGGTCAAACTGTGCCGGTGGACAAAATCACAATTACGTGGTCGTGGGGGATGTTATAAACATACATTTTATGGTATTGAGTCTTATTCATGTATGGAAGCCACCCCTTCTCTAGCATGTGCTAATAAATGTGTCTTTTGTTGGCGTCATCATAAAAATCCGGTGGGGACAACATGGAAATGGGATATGGATGATCCTGATTTAATCTTGAAAGGTATTATGGAAGGGCATAAACAAATGGTGAAACAGTTAAAAGGTATTGTTAAATTCATTGAATTCAACTTTTTTATTTTTGCTTTTATTGATACTTTTATAGGTGTTGCTGGTGTGGATCCTTTACGTTTTGAAAGCGCTGTTAAAACTATTAAACATTGCGCTTTATCACTTGTTGGTGAACCTATTATGTATCCAAAATTTTCACAGCTTTTGACTAAAATGCATGAAAAAAAAATTTCGACTTTTGTGGTAGTAAAATTGTATAGAAAAGTTGAATATGTCATAATTGCTCTTTAAGGTAACCAATGCACAATTTCCTGATGCTTTAAAATCTTTACCACCGGTGACACAATTATATGTTTCCGTTGATGCTGCAACACCCGAAACTCTTAAGGCTATTGGTAAGCAGGTTTTCAATCATTTTTTTCTCTCTTTTTTTTTTTTTTTTAATATATAAAATCAATATTCATCTCATAATAAACATATAGATCGACCTTTATTTTCCGATTATTGGAGTCGATTTATGGAATGCTTACAACATATTCGCCATGTTTCTTATAGAACTGTGTTCCGTTTGACACTAGTGAAGACATATAATATGCAGGTGTTTTTACAACGCCTTAAAAGGTTTAATATATTGTTATTCATTTTAGGAGGCTGAAAATTTTGGAAAATTAGTGTTAATGGGAATTCCCGATTTTATCGAAATTAAAGCAGTAACGTATTCTGGAACGGCTGCATCATCGAAAAGTATTACAATGAAAGATATTCCTTGGCATGAAGAAGTAACATATTTTTTTTGTTTTGTCAATATCTTTTTTTTGTTTCTTATTCTAATTGATTACATTATCAGGTTATTAAATATGCTCAATCCATTTTACAATCCAATCCACTATTACAAGAAACATATCAAATAGCATCAGAACATCAACATTCTTGCTGTATTCTTATTGCTCATAAAAAATTTTTTATAAACAACGAATGGCATACATGGATTGATTACCCTAAATTTTTTCAATTGGTAGTTTTAGTTGACATACACTTTACAGTCAAAAAGCTTTAATTTTTTTTTTTCAGGTTCACTCGAAACAATCGTTTACATCACTCGATTATTGTTTCAAATGTCCTTCTTGGGCCAATTACGGTTCTAATACAAGAGGTTTTGATCCCATTGAAAATAGGTATGACAATGCAGTACTTTTCAGTAGCGTTTGATGTATGATTGTGATGTTTATCAAATTGACTGTATTCTTTTGTTTCATCTAGAGTATATTCAAAAGGTTCAAAAAAACGTGCACAAAAAGCTTCTTGCAATAAATAATAAAATATTTATTTTGTTTTTTGCCAATTATTGATGAAAAAAGTGTGCCATTTTTATCCTGTTCGCATTGAAGACAAATCAACTTGACAATGTATTTTTTTTTTATGATTTTAAATGCACTTAGCGCAACATTCTTTTATTCAATTTATAATAAAATGAGTGGGTGAATATTTAATTGTTTTAATAAAGTCAACCAAAGCAACGAAAAGCTCAAACTTTGTTATGATTTTTTCACTATTGTGTTCCACGCAAATAGCGTTACAATTTTTTGCATTCATACAATTTTTTTTTAAAACGCGTCCTACTTTAAATAAAAAGTTATACGAAAGACAAGAGCTTAAGATAAGATCTGTCATTTTAAAATGACAAAATTTTTTTTTATTATTTAATAAAATTATCTGAACATGTTTTCTTGAAATTCCGGTACGGTTGCCTTTTGCTACATGGAACAAGTAACTTGAAAAAAAACACTTTAAAACGAATTCTGCGTTGATGCTACCAGATCATTAGTCCGTTTTCTTTGTCATCTTAAACCACACTAAAGGCTTCTTTGGTTAAAAAATTACCTTCAATCCATTGTATCAAGAAAAAATAAAAATTCTCTTTAAATGTAGCGCTTCATTCCGCTTATTGTATTAAATGCGTGTGTTAGTACTATCATTTCACAAAACAAATGTTGTACTATTTTTGTAATAAAGATTGCTTTTGATTTCCTGACTGAACCAAAACTTCTTAACTTTTACACCATCAATTCATTCAAAATGTCCGAGTTTCCAACAATTAATGGTATATTATTTGGCAATATCTTTTTGATTAAAATGAATTTTTTTTATTAGACACCGTATGTAAAGACATTAACAAGCATGGTGAGTGGATTACTTTTTCAAGTACCGAAGCTCGGTTAAAGTTTACAAACGCACTGGAACAATGGTGTCTATGTGTCAATGGCGAATTGTCCAGAAATGCTTGTTGTATGTTTTAAAGTATGATTGAAAAAAGATTTTGTACAGTCTTTTCGGTTTTTTTAGTTATGAATAACCCCGTTTGCCGTTTCTCACCTTGTGACTTGGCAACATCAACGTGCGGCCTCGTCACGACCGGTTACTCGTGTAAATGTCGACCCAATTTTTCTTTTATGAATGACGGCCATTGTCGACGTAAATCTTTTTCGACCAAAATTTCAAATTATTTAATAACATCGACGGGTGTTTTTAGCTCTAAGTATTAAAGCGGATTGCTCTTATGATTACAACTCTTGTATGAAAGAAACGTCGGATGCCAGTTGCAGCAAATCTTCGAAAAACCTTATCTGTGTTTGTCCTTCAAATATGGAAAAACATTACTTTTCTAATTTATCAAACGAAATGTCTCTTGAAGCAACAACTAACAATTTCGAGTGTATAGGTAATGGAGATTTATTGAAATGGTATTGTCATTTGGATTTTCTAGATGTTTCATCTTGTGAATTGACGGGGCATTATTGTGATCCGAAAACGACAAATTGTGTTCAAAAAAAGAGTGGTTTTGTTTGCGAATGTCGTAACGGTTTTGAAAAATTAAATAATTTTTTTGAATGTTCAGGTTTGTTTAAAAACACAATTTTTCAAAAGTTGAGTTTTTTTCAATCAGATATTGATGAATGTTTGCAAGAAGAAATATGCTCTAAGGAAACATCTGTATGTCAGAATACTTTTGGAGGGTATAAGTGCGAATGTTTACCAGGATACGCAAATAAAAATGATCATCTTTGTACAGGTTGAATTTTTTATGTTCTCTTTACCATCACAAAAAAATTGCCTTGTTGTTCGGTAGTATATAATAAATGTCTTATACCGAAACTCGATCCTTGTCGTTTAAAATATGAAGAGGAAAAAAGCCAAAATGGACTTATACCCTCTATCATGGAAAAAGACTCTTGCATTTTTGTTAAATTCAATATGTATCAATGCCGTTGTGCTCCTGGATTCATATTTCGAAATTTGCCATGGGGTTGTGAAGGTAGAATATAAGGCTGTCTCAATTGAATAAATTTTTTAAAAAAGGAAGCTGTCAACAAGTGAATTAATTTTTGATTTGTTTTTGATATATTCAAGATATTGATGAATGCGCTGAAGGAACCCATGAGTGCACTATTGAATCAAAATGTATCAATACGCGAGGAGGGTACGAATGTGAATGTTTACCTGGTTTCAAAAAGATCGCTAAATTAGTTCCTGACAACAGCCCAAAAGTTTTATGTCAAGGTAGTGTCCGTACGATTTTTCATAACTTTATTTGCCGTCTCTCTACTTTTAAACTGTAGACATTAATGAATGTGAAGAGGGTGTTGAAACAAAAGACAAAGGCATTGTAGAAGCTTGCAATCCTCATAGTAGTGTCTGTCAAAATACAAGAGGTTCATTTAAATGTGATTGTTTTAAGGGGTATCTTAGTATACCGAACGAAAATCGATTGTTCACTGGTTGTCCAAGTTAGTTTTCTTTTCACCAGTTAATCTTTATATTAAACATTACAAAAAAATCTTTTTTTTTTTCTGAATACAAAAGGAGACGAATGTTGTAAAGATATAGATGAATGCAAAATGAATACGCATAATTGTACGGACCATTGCGTCGACGGTTTTGCTGTTCCGAATAACTTCACTTGTGATTGTAAACGGTTACGTTTTCTTAAGACGCCATTTGAATGCGGTAAGAAACATGGAGCATAACAAAAGAGAGTGCTGTTCTTATGTGTTTTAACAAATGTTAACCAATAAATTTTTTTTTTTCCGTTAGAAAATTGTCAGTATTCGGACTATAGCGAGTATGGAGACGTTAATACAAGCTGTGGAGCGGGGTATCGTAATGCATCGCGCACACCTTTGCCAGGATATGGATTAAACGTTCCTGAGTGCAGTAAAATAGAAGATACTATGATTTTTCAAAAATATAATAAACGACCTTGTCGTAAGTGTTTCTTTTTTTCTTCTAGTCGTCATTGTTACTATAAACACTCATATATTCCTTTCGTTTATAAAGATGACGATGATTATAAGTGCAATTTATCGCCTTGGAGCGTTTGGAGTACGTGTGAGCTTAAACTTAACGAAGGTTCACAATATCAAACTCGGTATATCATTTCTGGACCAAAGGATTGTGAGAAAGTCTTAGTTCGCTACCAGAAATGCCAAATTCTTAGTGGTATTTAACCAGCATGGTGTTCACATTTTTTTTGACTCTATTGCGTTTCATATCAATTCAGAACCTCTTTTCATTGATTGGAATGGTATAATTTTAGGATCTTTGTGTGTGACATTAATTTTAATTACACTAGCCGCGTGCGTTCGACGGTCATTGGTCCGAAGGTGTGCATTTTGATTGACAAGCATTTTAATAATGTTCTCATTCTTAAACGTATCTTAGACAACCTAGAAATTACTTTTAATCCTACGCATATGGGACTGACGGCCAATTGTATTCCATATTAAAAATATCAAAACGTTCTGCATACAAATGCTTTTTAAAGGTCATTTGTTACACACTTTTTTACTTTTACACTATTAATTTAAAACATACGTTTTTTACTCACGTTTTCATCCATAACGGTAAAGCGTTTTTTTTTTTAACTTGCCTTACGTTTGTAGCACCATTGGTGATGTCAGAAACTGCTAAAAGACATCAACCCGTAATTTAAAGTCAATAGGTGCAGACAAGTGTAGTAGGAACATATTTTTTGTTAAACTTTTTTTTTTTCAAAGCATTGGTGAGACATTAAACCAAACAAGTTGCTGTAATAAAACTAATTAAAAAAAATTCAATAGATGGGGAACGCACAACTTCCTTTTCGTTTGCCTGATGCACAAAAAAAAAATAAAGATAAACTTCAAAGTACTCCAATACCGCCTTCTTTTGGTCGAAAAAAGAAAAAGTTTAAAACAGGTGTAGCAGCCGCAAAATTTCCTATAGGTAATAAAGTGTGTTGATATTAAACATATAACACACTCGTCGACGCGTTTCTCAGTAACACCCAACGCTCGTTGTTTATTACGCAAATTGCGCCTTGAACGTATCAAGGATTATTTACTTTTAGAAGAGGAGGTATATAAAAAAATTATCACAAAACTTTTTGTAAAAATTATTTTTTGTGCGTGCGTGCTTTACGCCTTAGTTTGTAGCTAATCAAGAACAAAAAACTTCACTTGAAAATAAACAACAGGTATTTTTTCAAAAATAAATTATTTTTATTAAAAAAATAATGTTCTTTGTTTTCAAATTTATAGGAAGAAGAAAATAAAATTGATGAGTTGAGGGGATCACCTATCACAGTAGGAACGCTTGAAGAAGTTATTGATGATCATCACGCCATTGTATCATTAAGCCTTGGAACAGAATACTATGTGCATCTTCACACTTTTGTTGATCAAAATGCTTTAGAACCTGGCTGCTCAGTCCTTCTTCACAACAAAGTACACTTTAAAAGTCATTTTTTTATAAGAGGGGTCCTTATCAACGTTTGTTAACAGGTATTAAGTATTGTAGGTGTTTTACAAGATGATGTGAATCCTCTTGTGACTGTAATGAAAGTTGATAAGGCTCCACAAGAAACTTATGCAGATATTGGAGGTCTTGATCAACAAGTGCAGGTCAGCTCAGAAACTATATAAGCTGAATCATTTTTTTAAATGGTATCTCTTCACTCTTCTCATGACTAGGAAATCAAAGAAGCTGTTGAATTGCCTTTAACACATCCGGAATTATACGCGGATATTGGAATTAAACCTCCTAAAGGTAAGTAACCATCAAGTGTCTTTAGTCATTTCAACAACTCGTAATAGTACTATTATTGAATTTTTCTTCCTTGTAGGAGTCATTTTGTACGGTCCCCCTGGAACAGGAAAAACATTACTAGCTAAAGCTGTTGCTAATGAGACGTCTGCTACCTTTTTGCGTGTTGTTGGCTCCGAACTTATTCAAAAATATCTGGGAGACGGTGGGTGACACGCTTTTGTCTCATGACAAAGACAAAACCCAACACTTGGATACTTTGTTACCTTGCCTTCATTTTTAAAGGCCCTAAGCTTGTTCGTGAAATGTTTCGTGTTGCGGAAGAACATTCACCTTCCATTATTTTCATTGATGAAATTGATGCGGTTGGAACTAAACGGTACGCTTAAGACTATCTCACAGCATTGTTTCATAACACTTTAGTATTATATAAAATGATTCAAATACATTCAAAACAAACTGTTTCTATCCTACAACAACGTGATAATTTACGCGAAAAACAAGTGAATGTTTTTTTTTTCATTGCCATCACTCTTCTGTTTTATTCTTATTAAAAAAATATTAAAATGTTTCTTTACTTTACCAAAAATTCGTTTAGTAGTTGATTTTTCTAGCTTATTAAGAAAAACGGATTGTAAAGAATGTAATAATTAACGCTTTTGAATTAATAACAAAACTACTCAACATATGTTTTCTCATGTCAACATAAAACTCTTAGGTACGAGGCCACTAGTGGAGGTGAAAGGGAAATTCAGCGGACTATGCTTGAATTATTGAATCAGCTGGATGGATTTGATGCTAAAACTGGAGTAAAGGTTGGCAAACTCTAGTAAAATCACACCTTTACAAATGAATCGATCGACCCTACAGGTTATTATGGCAACAAATAGAATTGAAGCTTTAGATCCAGCATTGATTCGTCCAGGACGTATTGATCGGAAAATCGAGCTACCTCATCCTGATACAAAAACAAAGCGACGAATTTTTCAAGTCATTTTTTTAAATACATTCTATACTACAATTTCACCCTGCTATATGATGTTTAGATTCACACTGCTAAAATGACTCTCGCACCCGATGTTGACTTGGAAGAGTTTGTTCTTGCAAAAGACGAATTATCTGGAGCTGATATCAAAGTAAACTTTATTTTGAAGAGATTGAGTCAGCTCTTGTGTGTCGTGATGCAGGCCATTTGTAGTGAGGCTGGTCTATTAGCGCTAAGTGAGCGCCGCATGTGGGTTAGCCAGGACGGTACGTTCAAATATTTTCATTAAGAGAGAAAAAAAAAACTTTTTCACACCTTCGTAGATTTTCGAACGGGAAAAGAAAAAACACTACAACAAAAAAAAGGCAATGTTCCGGAAGGTTTATATTTGTAACCACAACCAAACAAACATCAAGGTTTTATCGTACATTTTAAGTTCCTAAATTCTTAAAGCAATATCTTTACCAATATTTTGGGGAAATTATAATATTGTTTTTACTGCTTTTTTGTTTTATGTTGGACATGGATAATCATTCCCATTATTAAACCTTTCAATTTTAGTCTACCAAATATTCTTTTTTAATAATCTTAAATCAGTACTAATCACTGTTTAGAACAAACAAAACAACGAAACATTTTAATTCGTGAGAAAATAAACATTTGTCATTCTACGCTCAGCTAAAAGAAACTTTAACAATTCCATTTTTCTATTTTCTTTAATAAGACCCACTGCTTTCCACCTTTTTGCGCCATTCTCCTGAGAATTATATTCAGGTTTTGCTGTGTTATTACTGAACATTTTATGGTTTTGTTAAATTATTTTACCTCCAAAGGCGTCTTTTCAACATGAACTAACAGATTTGCTCTTAATGAACCATTAGTAGTTGCCTTGTACTTCAAGAAAGCGCATATCTGCATCCATCAGCTCAGTATAATAAAAAGCTTAAAGTTGGCATCTCTGCTCTCGAATGCCACAGTAGTTTTTACAGTTGAACACATTCAAAATTTAAATACATTCTGTCATCGTGAACGTTCCTGTTTTTTTTTTTAATTATAAAATTATTGTAATCTTTCAACGGGCGTCTGGTGCCTTCATACCATCCCTGACAGAAACCTAGTAAACAAACTTTTGTTACCTTAGTAGAAAACTTGTTTTGAACATTAACAAAACGTTTTTCTTTTTTTTAAATTGTACTTTTCTTTAGATCCGCCATTTCTTACAAGATATGCACAAAGAAACCTTTTGAACACATTGGTCATCTTAATTAACTTTCAAGTGTTCTTACCGAAAAAATAAAGTATGTTTTTTTTTTTATACGACACAAAAATCCTAACTTGTACCATATTCTGTGCAAATGTCACTCCCCTTTGCATCTCATTATCTTACCTTACAAAACGCCCTTCTCTAATAATAACCAGTCACAAATGCTCTCTATGCAATCACTACGTTCTCAGTGCCACGCTAGTAGAGTTGTGACGCACTTTACTTTGAGAAACTGCTGATTGAAGCCCACAACCGTATTAAAAAAGTCGCGTTCGAGATTGTCACCAACCTCTTGAGGCAGATGACGAGGTTTCAAAACTTCCGGATGTCGCGGTGTTTTGCATCTTTATTTTTCAACCAGTTCTTCATCGATACTTAACAGAAAAAAGAGTACTACGAGTAACTACTTGTTTCGAAGGTTCCTTTTCCTTTTTTAACAGTAACACTCGTATTTTTTCAGTTTTAAAAAAAAAAGCTAAAAAGTACTGAAAAAACGCTGATAACGTTTTGCATACCATTGGAGCGCAATTTTTTATGAAGCCAGGCTATTGCACCGCTTAGCACCAGTGTATTACTAGCAAGCTCTAGTCGGTTTAATGCTCACGTTTCAATATTTTTTGATACAACACCTTGTTTTTTATTAAAAAAAACCGAAATTAAAAAAAAATTATTTTTTTTTTAATTCTTGATATTGAGGCGATTTATATTTTAAAGAGATTAGTCTTTTTTATTAGACCGACGTACTTTAAAAGAAACAGAATTCTGCATGTGACTCTGCCAATAAATAGTATCTTTTATACCAAACAAATCGTGTACATTTACAATAATTACATGTTATAATAAGTTTTGACTGTGGACAGTTTACACGTAAATTGTATGTTAAGGAATTAAATTTCTCAGCATGCATCAAAAAAACTTGGTCTTACTCATGAATATATTTGAAGTCGTCAAGTATGTATGATATTCATTTTTCAGGTGATTGTTAATATGAAAAACAAAGGTATCACGTTTCTCTTTTAAAAAATTGGATTACATTGGTTCTCGAACAACAATATTATCTGGCATAGGCTTCTTAGATCCAATAGCACCAGTAGGATCATATGGCAGCATAATTTTAACTTTAACTCCTAATACACCCTGACGCATCATAACAGCTCGAACTGCTTGATCAACATATTCACGAGCCGGTTCTCCAGTGGCGATCATATAGCCATCTTTGAATTTCATGCTTTTGGCGCGCTGGGCACGTAATTTTCCAGATACAACAACCTCACAACCTAGAAAAAAGAAATTAACAAGACTGCTTTTTGGACGAAGAAAACAAGGGAAACTTACCTTTAGCTCCATTTTCCATAATGTTACGTAAAACGCCATAAGCTGCTCTACGAACAGCTAAACCTCTTAATAACTTGTATCTCAGAGACTCAGCCTGAGCCATGGCGCATAAACCACGAGAAACAACACGCTCAGCAAGAAGTTCAACGGAATCCGGTGGAAATCCGAAACGTTTTTGAACTAAGGATGTCAGCTCTCGAATACGTCTACCCTTTTCTCCAAGAACCTCACGCGTTCGCGTGGCTCGTATGATGATTTCAGTTCTGAGTATTGAACGATTATATAATGTTTCCCACAAAAAGAAACATATTCTCACCTGCTTGGAGAAACGCGAACTTCAACACCAGCATAACCGTCTTCTGCCAACGTTCGAGTAAGAAATTCATTTAGCTCGGCTTCAAAAACTCCATCTTTAATAAACTTGCGTTTTTTCGAGATCTATTACACGAGAATCAAATGTTAAAACTTAAGATACTGTAAAAAATTCAATAGACTTCAATTACAAAACATTCTATGCGTTGCTTTGTTTAATATGTTATTTTTTCATGTCTTTACACCGTTAACACGCAAAGAAAAATTACATACGGTCTGCGTTGCCATGATATTTAACAAAGCCAGGCTTTAGAGTATCGAATTGTTTGGCAGAAAACTCGTGATTTCCTTACCTTTTTTCTCATGGCAAAATATAATAACATTCTCTTCTGTCCCGAACATGTCCCTAAAAGTGCTGTAGATTCCAGTTCCAAAAAATCTAGAAGGTCCCAAGGAGTAAGCGTTCAGTAGTTTTTTTTATTCGAAAAAAAAAGGTTTTGGTAAAATGCAACATGTTTTTGTTGTTGTGCTGAACACTTTCGATTAAACAATATATATTATGACATAAAACTTTATTGACAAAACACAACAGTAATGTAATTCAAATCAAAATAAATTGGTCATGGTTTTTTGCAGTCTTTAGTATCTGTAACAATGAATTATGTCGAACACATTATGATTAGCGACTTTCCTTCACGGGCACCTTTAAATCAATATTTTTAATGACTGTTAAAGAGAATTCGTCGTTATACGAAATGAAAAATTCGTTATTACAGGATTGTACACGAATTAACTTCACGTCTTCCTACATTATAATAAATGTAAACACATTTTTTTTTAAACCACATTAGTTCATGCTTTCTAATATCTAGTCGAGGTGCTATTATGCTAAGTCAGTTAAGATGTTTTCAATTTTTTTGAACAAAAAGAGAAAACAGAACGATTCAACGTACTGGTACTCTGGAACTTATTTTTAAAGGATTTTCCTCAGATTGTTGAATCAATTTACAAATGAATTGAGCATAAGTTTTGGTGACTTTCGTATCTTTAAGTGACGATGATAAAATTTTATTTTTCGACATTAATAAAACGGCTTCAATATTTGACCGTTGTTTGAATCGTTCAACAACAGTTTGAACCGATGTCAATGTAAGGGGTTGCAACATTTTTCGATAAAAAAAATATAATAATTGAATGTCGTTTTTATATTAATACAGGTTAAAAAATTACTCGAGTCACTGCTGTTTTTAATAAATCTAATTGGTCCTGGTACGAAAATGATTATATCAAAGGCAATAAAGTAAAGAAAAAAGAAAAAAATGTCTTAATATATATTCAAATAAAAGCTATGTTGTAACGTATTCGCTTATGGGAATGTCATCAAACTGAGTTATCACAGCTAGCATATTATTTGAAACATTGGGTGATTCGGGCTCAAGAAGAGTTTCACTTGCATCATGTTGTAAGGATGGATATGTCTTCTTTTTATTTGTTACTTTTACATGAAAAAATCGAATTTTGTTTAATAAGGATGCATTGTTAGAGGATTCTGAAGTATCTGTGGATGTTGTTTTATTTTGATTTTCATCTATGGATAAAATAAATTTGAAATTGTATAAAACGGATGTTTCCGTTTGATTCGTTGGATTTAACATTTTTGTTAAAGGTAAATATCTAAAAAGTACAATTCATAGCTATTTAACTAGAAGAACATTTATGTGACGACATACTGAAATAAATTTCTGTGTTTAAAGAAATTTTGAATGGGAATAGCTAAATCTTCAATTACATAATATTCATTATGTTTTGAATTTTTGGGAAAATAACCAGCCTAAATTGAGTTTAAAAGAATATATTTGTACAACATTATCAGGTCACACTTTTAAAGCCAGTACCTTCATAGAGTCTGGAACTTTATAATCGTTAAATAATTTATGACCGTGATAAACTGGTATGATTTCATCGTTTTCGCCATGAATAATAACTAAAGGTGTGTGAGGTGATATACCTTTAAGGAACTCTTCAGTATTCCAATAATCTTTAATAAACCATGTACCGATACTACTATAATCTAAAGAAACATTTGAAATACTCACATTATAGATTTCGAAAACGTACCGCATACTATTTTGTGTATAGATAAAAAGGGTGAATGAAGAACAAGACCACCTGGCTGTAAACCGACTTGAACTAAAGTACTAGCAAGCTTAGTAGCGGGACCTAAAAGCGGAATACTAAAGATATGTTTTTCGTTATTCAGTGTGTATTACAAGTAAAAAAAAATATCTGGCAATTCATTTTTTTATACTAAGTCGTCATGTTGTTTTCATGTGTGTAGAGTTTAGTAAATCCAAAGTAACATAGTTGAAGTTGATGGCTAACATTTAGAAGTTTGTGTGTGACTAAACTTTGATCTATTCGTTTATCATGAAACAATGGGAATACAAATTTACCTGTTCCTATAGAACGACCAAAAAGAATAATATCTTCAGAATTCGCACCAAGATTTAAAATCCAAAAAAAAGCAGCCAAACCCCAGTAGTCAATAGTCGACGGATTAACGCGTAAATCCGCACATAAACCATAACTTTCAAAAGAATTTTTGTTATGAGAATTAAACACCATCACATGAAAATTTTTGTTAAAAAAGTTTACCCAGGATATTCGATAGCTAAAATACAGCAATCCAAAAACAAGGATAACATTTCCATTTCTTCAAAAATGTCCACTAAATTTGTACTATTCCCTAGGAAAGGCATTAGCATTATAAGGAAAAGTCGTGGTAGCTTTTAAAAAAAATGTACCATGAAAATAGAGTAAAACACATCGGCGCCGCCCATTAAACCATAAGGCTGGGAATTTTAAATCATCGTCTACACCGTGGTAAGGAAGTCGACCTTTATGGTATTTCTTTAGGACGAAATTCCGTTGTTATATATAAACATTAACAAAAAAAAAGTAGAGGTATCATAAAAACTAGTGAGTCAATGTATTTACAAAACATGCAGGAGAAGCTTCAGAATAAAAAGAACCGGAGGGAATCCAGACGATATGAGATTGGGTATGGACGTTAGCATTGCTATGCTAGACACCAATACAAATTATTATGTAGAAACAATTCTTTTTTTTTGATTTAATTATTTTTACAAAACTTAAACGATTTTCAAAGTTTTTGAATTCATAAAAATAAAATTATTGCTTACTTTTTGTGCAGCAGTAGGAAATAAAATTGAATTTCCCATTGAAAATAACAAAGAAACCAAAATATTTTATTCTACCACACCCTATGCTATAACACTTTAACTGAAAGAAAATCTGTCAATGAAATATATTAAAAAAATAGACTGTCACACGTTAACCACACAATTTTAATAAAATTAAAGTTTCTATAACTTTCTTGTTTCAAGTTTTTTTTTAGTAATTGTCAGCTTTTTTAATAAAACAAAAACGAGTTTCCATAGGTAAAATGTTTTGCTAGTGCATTTGACACCATTTTACAGGTTTTGTTCAAATAAAAATGTTAAAACATGAAAAAAAAAAAAATTACATTTTAATAAAGCATTTGCTGTTGCTTGAGTTAATTAAAATCCTAATTTCTTCCGACGCCAATGACGTCGCTTAACATTATATCTACAAAAAAAAAGTTAGGTATTATTTGTTTATGAAAAATAAGTACCGTAGCTTATTCTCTGTCTTCATTCGAACCCAATGAGGTAATTGACGATTTTGTTTCATCTTTTTTCCTAAGCGTTTTTTTAATGCAAGTCCCTTGATTGCACCCTAAATGTCCAAAAAGAAAAAACGTCAATGTGTATATTAAACATCTATCATCAACTTAGAAACATCGTATTGTGGTTATATTTTTTACCATTTTTTTAGAAAAAGAGTCTTCCAAGAGTTGCAATAATACGCGAAAAGACAGGACTATCTTCGCAAATAAAATTTACTTTATCACTGCATGTTTCTGCCGTCCCAACGGGACAATTTTTTATAAAGAAAAAGTAGAAGAGAGAATGGGTCATTCGAAAAATGAAAACACGTCAGACGTTAACTTCTTTAATGGCTGCTCCTTTATTTTTATTACAAATAGAACACCAATGTGACAAACTCGTTGGAGATATAATAGGAAATCATTGGCCACATGTTTCCGTTCACAGCATGAATCTATTTTTCAATAGAATAACAGATAACTTTAGTTGTCGTAAAAACACGCGTTTTTTTAAAGTTGGAAGGTAAGAAAAGTTTTTTGTAAATCATGTGTATGAATGTTTTTATAATCTAAATTTGGAGTGGTGGATTATTTTTTGAACATACGTTGTGTTGTAAAGATGAAGTACTTTATTTCTTTTGTAAAAAACACTGAGAATTATGATGATTCAGTTGTAACTAACGTGGAAGGATGAAGTTGGAAAGGTAAAATATATTTTTGTTGATGGAGAGTTTTTATGCGACATAGAGGTGCTTCAATGGGTATATTATTATGCCTCCAAAACTGAACACTTTTTGAAAAGGGTCGCATATCATGGTGAAATACGTATCCATCACTACTTAGTTCTGAAAAAGGAAGTGGCGCATATTGGTGAGAAATTTTGTTAACAAGCTGATCGTGTGATGTTTTATTAAAAAGACTCAGCTGAATGGCTCGTTTAAAAATTTGCTTTTTTATATAAGCGGACCAATACTGAGTCCATTTTTCTCGATCTTCTATTATTGTCTGTTGAGGTGTTTGGTTTTTTACTAAGTTTACAGCAGGAATTTCATAAACTAAAGGTTTATGTACCAATACCAAAGCTTTCCTAGTGTCTCGTTTCCATTTCGTCGATGCAGTGCCCTCTTGTTCTGATGTGAATTTTTTTTTTTTGGAATAACGTACATGAAGTTCTTGTAAACAAAGACCATGGGTATCAATCTGATTACTTTGTGTTAGGATTTCTTTTAAGTTCCCCTCGGATACTTGAACTTTTGTCATTTCAGCCAAAGAAATTAAAATACCATCAATTCTTGTATATTGAAATCCTGCAGTAATATAATCAAGGATGTTGATTTGCTTTAAATGATCTTCTGCTTTAATAAGCAATTTCGCCGACCATGCTCTTTGGTATTCATAGTTTTTTAAGCACTTTAACGGCAAAGGTGTATAGATCCACTCATTGCCTTTCTGTTTTGTTTCACATAAAATACCTTGAACATAAATAACAACCTGTGGAGCTGATTCAGCTTGTTTTCTTTTCTTATGGAAAAGAAGCACTGTTATATTATTAGGCACTACAGATTTTGAAAAAAGAATAGCATTATCATTTCGATTAACGAAAATGCACGATTGCGTTAAGTCGTTTTTGTTTTTCTCTAAATCCTTATTAGACATCAATCCAAGTTTCGTATAGGGTAAATTATACCATAATCCAACCCAACGTAAAGATAATGTTTTGTAATCTGAACCATAGAACTCTGGTACAGGTGTATCAAAATGATTGGATGCAAAGACTACCGTGGAATGTATTTCATAATCCTCAATTATACCTCTTTCAATAAAAGAGTTTTTTTGTCGAAAAGAAGGCGATGTGACAACATTCTCTTTTTCTTTGTTTAACGTATTTCTAATATATTGCAATAGTTTTTTTTCATTTTTACTTTTAAAAAAAAAGTTGTTGCGAAACAAAAAATTAAATTGTTGAAAGACACTAGACAACCTGGATGATTTTTTAAACAGAGTAGAAATATTTTGTGACGTCTGCTCCTCTTCCGAAATATCATTTTTATAGTTTAATTCATGAAGATTTTTATCATCAAAAAAAGAATCCTTTAAAATTGAAAAAATACCAACATGATTTATGAGCCATTCAATATTGTTTAAAAATACTAATGAAAAACGTTCATCAAGTTCATTGTTACTGAAAAATTCTTCAAAAAAGAAAAATTCATTTTTCAGTAAGGAGCTTTTTTTCGTTGTTGCAGAATTTTGTTTCAACATAAGCTCACACGGCCTTCCCTCCAATGATGTACAAAACTTATAAACGTTGGATCGTGGCACCCGTTGTTCGCATTGAACATAAATATGGTCGTAAACCTCTTTTAAAAATTCTTCTGCTAAATTTACATGAATGTTAAGAGCACAATTTGTTGTTGAAATTAATAAAATAAATTGTAGGGTTTGCAATAAAAAAATCATTCCTTTTTGTACAACAATTAAAAATCCCTCAATTGTATTGTTCAACGTTCATCTCTCTCGCGACTGCTTTTAGTGTACCAAAAAGATGGTACGCAAAAGAAATTTATAAAAAATTAAAACAGCATGTATATCACAAGTATTTCTTATTTTTTTATAAACAATTTCATGTAAAAAAATATTATGTAATCCTGGTAAACAATTCTGCAAATAAGCGGTAAAACAATTCAGTATATAAAAAGATTTTAAAAGTTTAGCTAATTAAACTGTAACGTAAAAGGAAAAAAATATGTCACCTAAATCAGGAATTTTAACTCATGAAGAAAAAGAAGCTTATGAGCGGATTAATAAATCCCTTGCAATCCAAAAAAAATCCTTTGAAGACTATGTTTCTAAACTTTCTTTACAAAATCTTCAATGTATACAAGAAACCTGTGACGCTTTACAGCTTAGCATTGATATCAAAACTGGAAATATTTCTTACAAACCTTCTTTTCAACCGCTTAACTTGACCTATGATATATGTTATGTTCGCCATGGTAAAACTGAGGGAAATACGGAACCGCGAGTTTTTCAAGTAATTTTAAACATTGTTTCTTCTTATATAAACAAATAAAGTTTTATTTTTCTAGAATGTAATACTTTAAAAATATTTTATGTGTGACAGGGTCAAGTAGACTATCCTGAAAATCAATTAAATCATGTTGGAGTTCAACAAGTGAGTGGTTTAATACAGTTATATGTAATAAATTCTTTAATAACACTATAGGCTGAAGAAGCTGCTGTTTTAATGGAAACACTTATTAAAGAACAAAACTGGTTACCAGATGTCATTATTCTGAGCCCACTAAACCGTGCTATAGAGACAGGCTCTCATTTCTATAACAATCATAAAGAAATACCCACGGTTATTGTACCCGAAGCAGCGGAAATATGTTTCGGATGTTGGGACAATATGCGGGTATGTCCTACTGAAATTCAATGTTATCTTCATCTGAAACACTTACTATTTTAGGTCATTGATATACCTCCAAACTCGCTATGTCATCTATTTTATCTTGACCAAAATGCGCTTGTTCGTTCACCGCAAGCCTCGACCATTAACGAAAAAACACGTCCAGACGGGTATTATAAAACAGGAAATCAAATACCAGCTGAAAGTTTTCTCGACGTCCTTGTACGAATGAGAAAAGTTTTGATCTCTCTGGAAAATAACAAAAATATAAAAAACAAATCCAATCAAGGGCTTCGACCTAAGGTTAACTACTTTTATCTTGTCTGACTTTTTCCTTACTTTTTTATAATTTTCTTCTTTTTTTAGGTTCTCATGTACGGGCATAGTATGGCAGGTGCTGCTGTGTCTATTTTGATGGGTCATGGTCAATATATTCAGCAGTCAGCAAACTCTTCGAAGCATCTAGGCTTTGACGGGCAATGCATCATGAAACATGCAACACCAACGTTGCTTCTTCCTAAAAAACCATAAGAAGTGAGCATTGTTTGTTACATGATGGAATTAAATTATTTTTTTTAGAAATAATTCCCGTACTGAACAATGTTTTGTTCTAAAAGAAATTCAATAATATATTTTTAATGTTTCTTAAACGATGTAGAAAAAAAATTTTAAATAACTCATTTTTTTTTATTCTGCTTTAGCTTATTAATTGCTCCTCAAATTACTTACAACTTTAATTTTTGCTTACAGCCTTTTAAAACAATATTCTTTTGCAACCGAAAAACATTTTGTCGTCTTGAATCTTTTTTAATTCAATTTTAGGATTGTTAACATTATGCGTTATTTGTCTTTTTTTTTATAAAAATGGTAAATTGCATAGGTAGAACAAAAAAGTTTTATCTATCTGTTTGTTGTAACGCGTACACTTTTAAATTAAATAATGTTAAACTTCTTTATTATAAAAAGACTAAAAACTTTTACGCAATGCGACTAGACAAAAAAGACTGGTGAAATTCTATCACAGCCATTTTAAAAAAAAAAATTTGAATTGAATTAATGTTGTTAAAAAACACTTAGGTAAGTTCTTTTTTTTTAACCTGAAATTCAGTGTTTATTTTAATTTAAACAAATTTTACATTCGCTGATTTTGCTCATTTTTAAAAATAAATTTGTGTAGCTAAACATATCAATTCTTTTTTTAGGCGAAAAATTTTCTCCAATATGGATAACTAATTTTTTAAAGTTACTAGAAATCAACTTTTTCTTTGTTGATCAAAAGCGTCACCAGTTGTGTACAAATAAACATTTTTTACACATAACCGTATCATGAACGCTTAAGCCGCATCACAGAGAGTTGTTGTTTCACTAACATCATTTGCACGCGGGGATTAGACGATGCATTGTATGATAATAAAGTTTAGTTTCCGTTATTTCAATAAGTCACATTTAATAAAAATTAAAAAAAAAAAAATTTCCTAGACAAATATCTAGGACAAATCCTATTTAAGAGAATTTTATTGAATCATTGAGAATAGATGGGTAAGAAATTTCTTTACAAAATTTTTAACATGCGTAACTGCAGTAGATTATTTAATTAAACCACGCTGTAAACAAAGGATGTTAAGATCAAATAGGAATTAGAAACACGTGCAGCAAGTCACGAATCAAATTCCTTGCTGGAAGCGGCAAGGGAGATGGGTCAGTAGAGAATGGACTAAGACGTCATTGAAATGGAAAAAAACAGAATCGGGAATTTGTTGTATTTTCATGAAAATAAAAAGGATTTAAAAAAAAGAAAACCTCTATGAAAAATCATTCAACAAAATCGTTTTTTTAAATAAGCAATTTGCCATGGCACATATCAAGTAAATTTAAATGAATAACGACGCTAAGAAAAGTGTAGAAGGATTTTTTAACAGCTGCTCAATTTCTTGTAATTCATATAACATACTTGGCAATCTCTTTGTAGTAACGGAATACGTGTCACACTTGTCTCCATTTTAAACTCCGTTTGGATGTATTGTTTTTTGTTTGTTGGTAGTCCAAACTTTAGACATGTGTAGCGTGAAGGGCGGCTTGTAGGAATAGACGAACGGAAAACGAATCGCTTGGTTTTTTTTCAAGAAACAGAAAGTATTATAAGGAAAATATAAATTCATTTTTACCATAGGTTCACAAGTATCTACGTGAGGTTTTTCGTGGCTTTGTTTTTGAAAAAACAATCCCTCAGAATTCCTTTCGTGTAATTTAGAATCAGTTTTGCTTGTGACCCGTTTGAATGATAAGCATTTAATACTACCTAAAAGCCATGTATGCATAAGAGCTTGAGATGCACTATAGCGCTTAAGCGGATTTCTAAAAAAACGTAATATAATAAAACCAACAGAATATATGCATTTGACCGTTTTACTATGTGTGACTAACTTTTCTAATAATTTTGATATAAGATCACGCGCATTTATTGAGATATTCTTCCACACCACAGGATCATAGTATATCTGACATCTTGTAAGACAAAGTAAGTATAGGAGATGAAATTCATAAGGTTCCCATTTCCTTTAGTGTATTCAAAGAAGCTGAGCTAATGATTACTTTTGATTTTTGTACAAAGTTGTTGATGGTGAGTCACCATGGGAATAGAAAGGTGCGGTTCCTGTGAGAAGACAGTACAAAACAACTCCTGCGCTGAAGACATCGGCGGATGACCCGTATGTTTGTTTTGAAATAATTTCTGGTGCTAGTAAAACAATTGGTAAAGGATGTCAGAAAAAAAAATACTAGCCTTACCTACATAACCCGGAGACCCACATCGCATCCTGCTTCTTGGCGTATTAAGAAAAGTACTTAATCCGAAATCAATAAGTTTGACGCTACTCGGATCATTTGGATCATGAAGTACAAGATTTTCTAGCTGAAACGTTGAAAAATGTTTTTTAACAGTATTTGAATAGTAAACAATCAAACATATTGAAGTGGAATTCTAATTAAGAACAAACCTTAATATCACGATGGATGATACCTTGTGACTCAAGATAAGCAAGAGCAGAAAATACACGGACCATTACAGCTCGTGCTTGGTTTTCAGAAAAGAAACCTTAAACGATAAAAAATGAAACATGAAATTATTTTTTGTTATGACAAGAAATTAATGGTAAGACTACCATAGCGTTGAAGCCATCTATAGAGATTATAGCCAGGTAAATATTCCAAAGCAAGATAGTAAAAAACATCTAAATACAAAAAAAAAAAAATCGGTACATTAGGATTTGTATGTAGAAAACTCGAACCATCCTGAAAAGCTGTTTGAAGTTTGACAATGTAAGAATGATCAAGAATTCTTAAAATGTTAATTTCGCTTGGTCCTGTGGATTCGTGATGATTTAACGATACATGAGAATTTTTTTTAGGAATAGCTTTAAGAACTAAAGGTTGCGATGTGTAACAATGTTTGGCTTCAAAAATCTGACATGAATTACAATGCGATAACAAAAACAGCATAAATATCAACAAAACATCTTTTACCTTGGTAAAACATCCTCCACCCGAATTATAATGAATTTTTGATATAGAAAAAAGACTACTAATTGAAACCATTTTAACTTTCAAAACTACCATACGCGATAGCCACAAAAAATAATCATTTTCTAAAGTTTTTTCTCCTTGTTGAGCGGCGGAGCATTGAAATTCGAAAACTCCAGTAAATGTAGATAAATACAAACAAGGACCTTCTCCACTACAAATGCCTGTAACTATATAGGCCCCTGTTAAGGGAACATCAAATATGGAATTGACAAGATCAAAAATATTAAAACAATGTAACATAATAACCGCATTAGATGATTTCTCATGGTTTTGAGAAGAGTCAAAAGAGATGGAAACATAATGGGTTTTCCCATTTGTTGAAGGAAGCATATAGAGCCGGGACATTGAAGAGAAATTCGTAGGATAATGAATAAAATTACAATGGCTTGCGCTTGCTTCATTCTTTAACGTGAAGATGTCGTGGTTTTGATCGAGATTTACTTTAGATGCGCTTTTAGTGTAATTAAAGTCTAAGTCTGTCGGAAAATTGAGCGATGGTGTACACGAGAGGAATTTTTGTGTACACATGGAAACAAAATTTACAAATGTTCTACTTTACTAAATTAATTAAAGGGGTTTTTATTACAAATAAAACATTGTGGTATAGGAAGAAAAAAATGATCAGGGAAAAATAAAACGAGAAATGAAACAAAAATAAAAATGCCTTTTATGATGATGGAGTCGGTTACATATAAAAATCTAAATGAAATAAGCGGCTTGTCGAACGATGATAACTATTAATTATCTATTAAATAAAGTATAAATAATTTTTCCAAGTGATCAAATAACTATAAAATTACTATGTTAGAAAAAAAGTTAGGTGGAATTTAGATAAGCTACTGAAGGTATAGTAAAAAAGAAATTCATACACAAATTCTTGTTGATAAAAAAGTTTTTTAAAGGATTGACAAAATTAAACACATCATCTTATATCTGCGAATAATGAACATCTCTACTATTATTTTCAAAAACATGATGTAAATTCTTATACCTCTTTTTCTTAAATATCGAAAATAATGTATAATGTTTTAGCGTGAAAACTCGGTAAAAGAATAAAAAATAATTAATTGTAGCGGACTTAATATTCTATAACGACTAATATTCTTGCTTCAGACGTTAAATAAAGTAAATGTATCTACAACTTGAGTGCATAAAGATTTTTTTAATGTATAGAGTAATTACTCAATTTTTATATAGTCAACGTTAATTAACAAAAGCGAAATTAAAACAAAATTATAAAATGTCTCAAAAAGCTATATAGTAGTTTAAGAACTGTTTTTTCTCGTATACAAATATATCATAACACGTGAAGAAAAATATATTTTTTTTTGAATTGGTAAATTGAAAAAAAAAATTTTAATTTATTGAGACCTAGTGGTTTTGTTGTTTGCTTTTTTGTTACTACATACGAATCAAAAATTATTCAAACACAGTCGTTATCACTATGTAAATTACAGTAAATAAGTAATTATGAATGAGCGCAACCTTTCAAGAAATGATTAAAAAAGATTTAAGACACATCCTTTAAGATGATCAGACATTGACCGATATGAAAGATAACCGAAAAGTTGAAAATACAGAACTAATGATTTTCAGCAAGGAATTATAGTTTAAAACTAGAACAAATAATACCTATGAATTTCTTGACACAATATTATCGATTTGACTACTACGTTTACATATGGTACTTTACACTGCATTAAATAAATCGAATTGTCTGGTGATACAATATCCGCATGTAGTGTAAGTTTCCTAATATTAGTAGGTGAAACAGGTTGTCATCGATTTTCTCGTAGAGATGCTTAAGGAACATAAATTAATATACATTTACTGTGAAATGCTTTTACGTTTTGTAACTGTAAAAAAAAACATTATGTATATACTCTAATAAAAAAAGCTCATTAAATAAATTTAAAAGAATAGTGTTAATTAAAACGTTTTCCTTTTAATTAAAAAAATATGCCCAACGAACTCGTTGAGTCAAATAATAATTTTAAAAATATAATGAGTAACAGAGGAATAAAAATATACTCAAAGATTCTTTTTGCCTTCATAATTTCGCATTATGCTCTACTACATAGGGTTGTATTGGAAAAACAAAGAAAGAAACACAAAAGGTAACGTTTACGCAAAGAAAGAAATCGAAAGGAAACTAGTGAAAAATAAGTTTCCAAAGAGGATGATGTATAAAGTATTTACATGTGAAACAGTAAAATAATAAAAAATATGTGCTGTAGCATGATATTTGGTAGCAACACTAAAAAGAAAACCAATATGTTATTTTTTATATATCGAGAAGAATAAAAAAGAATTCCTTGATAACATTACAACTTCTAATAATCCGTGTATAATTGTAAGTTAGAATAAAGCTATTTAGAAAAGTTAAAGAACATTTTATTCAGTATCTTTATTGAATTGTATTATTTCTCAATTTCATACCATATAAAAGAAAAAAATTTAGATTCATACAACTACCATTGAACCGTATTTGCTTTTACGTAGCTTGAAATAAAATGATTAGAAACGCTCATTGAACAATTTTACTAACGTATCCAGAAAATGGCAAGCAAAACAATAACATGTTCTTACATTCCGGCTGGACTAGCCGCAACAATTGACAAGGAAATTATGTCAGACGTTTATGGGTATTCCGTAGAGCAGGTAGTAGGATTGTGAATTTTAAGACTTTTGTTCACCTTTGTATGATTATTACTAATTGGGTAGTTAATGGAATTGGCTGGTCATAGTATTGCAACGGCCGTATGTTCTCTTTCAATACCAACCAACCGCATTCTGTTTCTGTGCGGTCCAGGGAACAATGGAGGAGATGGTAATATTTTAGACAGAAACGTTTAATCTTTCATAAAATTGTTTGTATGCAGGATTGGTTGCGGCACGGCATTTAAAGCAGCGACAATGCGATCAGTTTGAATCAAATGTTACGGTGTTGTACCCAAAAAAAAATTCAAATGATTGTCTTGTTCAGAATTTATATTCTGTAAAGAAAGGTTCATTACAAAAAAAAATATCTTTTTATGATTTCTTTTGTAGCGCTTATTGGATCAAGCGGAACACGAAGGGTGCAAAATTATTACAGATATTAAAGAAACGTCATCCTCAATAGGTAACTTCATTTGTAGTTGACTTTGTTGTAATAATTTAAGAAATTATATTAATTGTAAAGACATAATAACGGGTTTGAATTCTAACTTTGACATTGCTGTGGATGCATTTTTCGGTTTTGGATTTAAAGGAAGTATGAGAGAACCTTATAACAGTATAATACAAGTCAGTGACATTTTTTTTTAACAGAAAGCTTTTAAAGTTACATTTGAAAAAATATATTTTAGATATTAAACGAAACTACGCTTCCTATCGTTTGTGTAGATGTACCGTCTGGCTGCAACGATACTCCAGGTAAATTTGTTGTATTAATTTTAAAATACCGGATATCAAAATTTTATTAGATTTATGTAGTACATATGTGACAAAACCTTCCATGATCGTTTCTCTGATGGTACCTAAGCTATGTACGAAATTTATATTGGAAAGGCCTGAGAATTCTACATGCATTCATTATCTTGGTCAGCCAAATTTACCCAGGTTAGAATAAATTTTTTCTAACATAAAATTTTAAAACATGTTTGTTTCTCCTACTACTATACAGACATTATAAAGACAAGTATTCGCTTAACGTTCCTCGCCGTGTTCACTCTAGTAAACATCTTTCATATTTCATGATATAGTATTTTTTTTTAGATGACACATCCATTATTCGTCTCAATCCATGAAGAGTATCAGTCTAAATTTTTTTAAAATATATTTTTTTTTCCTTCAATGTGTTTTCCGCATTCATGAAACACTCAATTTATTTTCTTTTTAAAATACTTGCGTGCTGCTTTTTAAATTTTTACATGTACTGTGACTTTATTGATGCAGCTGGACAAATTAGAGGAAACTAAAACTAAGAGTATGTTTTCCGCTGCTACAAAACATAATGGAATACAACTTGATAGAATTGAAATCAACCCGCCTGTTTCATCTCATCCTGTTGATTTAAAAAAAGTTCTACAGACATTACATAGTAAAAGTAATACTTTGATCACTGAGAAGTGTTTAGAAGAAGCTAATTTTCTTTCACCTAAAAAATGTAATACCGAAATTAAAACAAAGAAAAAAAAGAAGTTAGAAGAAACCGCTTAAACGTTTCATGAAGTATAATTTTTAATTTCCCATAATCATTGACTTTTGAAAGCATTTTAAATAAATATAAAAATTTATAAAAATACAAATTTATCAAAATTCATAAATAGGAAAGAAGTACAGAAGACATAATATTATCTTATTGACTCTTCAACGTGATATTTTTCAAGAAAAATCACAGTTTTCTTACTCATCGGTCATGTATTTATAGCTTAAAAATTTCGCTTCCAATTGTGAAAAAATTCTTGATCTTTATTTAAAGTTATGAAACAAAGAAAATGATCATAATTTTAAGCTAATAAGCATTTTTTTTTTCTTTCCCAATAACTGAATACATAAACGAACGCCTCATTTGGTGTCTTTCACATCGTTTTTGATTTAGATTGTTCACAAATGTGTCATAGCGTTAAAAGTTTAAATAATTAAGTAATTGAGAACGAGAAGTTAAATATATGAAGTCTTAAAAGTGCAACGTTCATTAAAGAAACCGAGTATGTCACCCCGTTTCGAACAGGGGTCGATACTATATTGGTATTAAACCTTAATTCGAGTGCTTTCAATATTCTTTTAACATGAAGATACCCTCGTCGTCTTTTTATTACAGAATCAAGCGCGCAGGGTGAGTTGCAAACCAATTTTTATCTATACCCTTTTTTGTGTTTTTCTTAAGTTTCGTTACTAAAAAATACCGATAGTTTAATATTCGTTTTCAATTACCATTTTACAAAAACCTCTCTAGAAAATTTAATTTTTAACTTTTAGAAGCAATTTTTGAAAGGATTTTTAATTGAACATGATAACAGGAAGTGAAAACGGAAAAACTACACAAATATAGATATATATACACACGCAAAGAAAATATTGTAATTGTAAAAACTTAAGAAAAAAAACTACAAAAGATTTTTAGAGGACACTGTTTAATAATAATAGTAATAATGAAGGGCGATTTAATTTAAAAAAAGAGCAAAATCTATCCCATTTAAAAGCACTTTTTTTTTCGTCAAGAAAATTTAAATAATGTGAGATGTATTGAAGAAATCAATGTAATTGAGACAAAATTGATGTCTTAGAAAAATGACTAAATTTTAAAGAAACAATAGCAATCTGTTAAGATTGAACTTTTATTTAAAACTATAAAAAACTAGTTAAATATAATTTTGTGTCTCCGTTTCTTTTGTTACGACATGAGAATAATTTTTTCTTTTAGTATTTTTAATCTTAATTTGTTTAATCACAATAAAGGTTGAACACGTCTGACAAATAGTTGTTGAAAACATGGAAACAAGGAGAAGTTTTTTGTCTTGAAGTAACTAGTTTTATTGAATGTTTTGTTCACGAGTCTTTGCTATAAAATTAGCGTTAGATTTGATTCCACCGTAACATGCATTATATCAGCCTCAAATTTGATGCCACCTGTGACATGCCTAATATCAGCAAACGAGACAAGAAATAATAGAATACAGAGATGAATTGTTACATGATATCGATATATTAACTATTTACAAAAAAAGAAAGAATTATAGAATTTAATGTTATGACAAGTGGTATCTGTTAATTTTTTTTAGTTATTTCGGTTTGAATATACCATGATTTATTGTTTGTGTTTCACCATGTCATTTAAGCGAATCTAATAGTAAAAACTTTCCTGGTAAAAGCATGTTGTTAAATGTTCTAACTGCTTCACTAATAGAGATTTTTAGCAACTTGAAATATTTCTGAAATAAAATACGTATTCACAAATTTTTTGATCATTTTTCCTTAAAGAATTAGTAAGGATTAAAATGTTAAGAATTAATTTTTTTTTTGTATGACCAGTTCAAATCTTAAATTTTTTTACAGTCTTCTCTGCAAGAGTAAAAGTACAAAAATTGTACTTTAACCTTATTTTATTAGTGTTATGCGAATAAGATTGTTGGGCTTTCGGTTACTTTTTGCTTGATTCAATTCCCTATAAAAAAGAGAGTAGCGAACGCTAGTGCATTTGTAACTAATTATTAGAGCATTGATCTAATTTTTACGTTTTTTTATTTTATACACCAATGCCAGATTGTTTTGATGGAATTATCGCCTTATTTACATTGAATTGACTTGTGTTTCTTTCTTTTTTTTTTTAATTTTTATGTGAAATTCCCAACTTGAATAAAAAAGAAATATGCAAAAGGGTGTAGGTGTTGGGTGTTTTTCTTGCTTACAAAAAAAGCCTTTTTTCTTTTAATTCAAAGCAACATTTGCAAAATTAAGGGTGTCTAAGTGTACCTTGCAATTCATATATTTTAGAAAATCATTAGAATACGAAAAAATTACTGTAGAGAGATTTTTAGTTTTGTTAATTAATATTGTGTTGGTTTTTAGTTGGTTTTCTGTGATAATATAACAATTCAATTTCTTGTAACGTGAAAAACGATTCTAAAATAATTTGGTTAATGAAAACAGAAAATTTTTTCTTCATACCGCAGTTATTTTGCGGAAAACATAAAGAAAACGATACAAGAACGGTTCACTATACACACAATATAAAAAAGGTAAAACATTTTTTTAAATCTGAAAATATGGTATTTTTTTGTGTTAGGAATTCAAAAAGCAATCGTCAAATTGTAAAAAAGACAATACGTTTTTAACTAATCCGTTGAATTATTTTAAAAAAACAACAAAAAATGAAATACACAAGCAGATATCAAACTCGAATTTCGTAACAAAAAAAATTAACTTTCATTGGTGTGCTTCATGCAAACCGTTTAAAAAGCATGTACGTCATCCATGTGGTTACAAATTTCCATCTTCACGGGTTCTTTCTACTGGACAATTTAGTAAATTGAAAGAAAATGACGAAAATTCGGTACTACTGGAAGAACGTCATTCAATTACTTCAGTCGCCTCAACGTGTTGCGATTTTTTAAACCGCTTAGATGCAGAATCTTCTGGAATAAGCACGTTAGACGAAGAGTTAAAAATTTCTTCATCAGATGCAGATATTTTGCCATCTTTGTCTCATTTTAATACAACTCTTATAGCTTTATTAGGTAGGAAATTTTAATTTATTTCATATGACCTCAAAGTAATGTTTTCTTCTTGTATCCCTCAGGAGTAGGAACTTTTGGACGGGTTTACCTAGCTCGTCACGCAAAAAATTTTAAAGATTACTATGCTTTAAAGATTATTAAAAAAGTAGACATTGTACGGTTAAAACAAGAGAAACATGTGGCTACAGAAAGGCAAATATTGCAAACAATTTCACATCCCTTTATAGTGTCCTCGTTTGGTTCTTTTGAAACTGCAAATGAAATTTGTATTATGATGGAATATGTCCCCGCTGGTGAACTTTTTCATTTACTTCAAAAATATGGCCGATTGTCGAATGAATTAGCTCGTTTTTATGTAGCCGAACTTGTAACAGCTTTAAGATATTTACATTCATGCAACATTGTGTATCGTGATATTAAGCCCGAAAATATTCTGATTGATAAATACGGTCATATAAAACTTATTGATTTCGGTTTTTCAAAGTATGTAAAAAATCGCACTTGGACATTATGTGGAACGCCTGAGTATTTGGCTCCAGAAGTGTTACTTGGGAAAGGTCATAACCAAGCTGCTGATTGGTGGACCGTGGGTATTCTTATCTACGAATTACTAACAGGGTAATGTGAAAATAAAAAATATCATTTCTAGTGTGTTATGTTTCCTTGTCTTTGAACTATACACAAATTTTAGTCATGCTCCTTTCCAAGGTGACTCCGTAACGGAGATTTATAAAAGGATTCTGTCTCATGCACTATTCTTTCCTCAAGGATTTAACACTGAAGCCAAGGTACATTTTAGAATGGGTGTCATATATGCTTCACGATAATTTTCAGGATCTTGTTACAAATTTATTAAATCCGAATCCTCAGGAACGCTTAAACTTTACAACAAATACATCGAATGATATTCGTTCCCATGTATGGTTCTCTTCTATTGATTGGCTAGCATGTGAAAGAAAACTTATCAAACCTCCTTCAATGACAACGAACTATCAAAACAATAAAATTTCAACTTGCTATACCAAAAATCTATCTTTTTAACGTGATACGGTTTAAAAGTTTACATGACACACTAAGAAGCACACTTTACAAGCGTAACTCCCTTCATATGAGTCGAAGACTTGTGTAATATCGAAACAAAAAAAAAATCAGGTTAAAAAAATATTTATATTTTCAATGGTGTACTACTTGAAATGATTGATAAATAAAAACATCCCATTTAAATTTTTATCTTTATGTATAATTTTTTTCACAAATAATGAGTTCCGTGTATGTCACACAATAAAAAATGACAGGCCATGTTGATCTTCCGATACTTATGATTGAAAGTTATTTAAAGAAAAAAAATTCTTGAAATGAAAAGTCAAATAAGCAAGCGAAAGGAGTGTTTTTATTATGAAGATATTAACAAAGGTGAACGGACTATATCTTGTAAAAGGATGAAAGGATTCTAAACAAAGGCACACAAAGTGACACATGAAAGGGTAGGTTTTTCATATATTCCATACGGGAGCCCCTTTCATTAACGGTGGAAGGGTACTGTTACGCGCTATAACAGTAGCATTCCAAAGAATTCCCAAGTGAGGTCGTCCTCTTTACAGGGTGACAAATATGATTTTTTGTTCAATTAATAATAGTAAAAGTACCTGCGCCCTAATTCTAATAACGTTGACTCAAATTGAATTTTATCACCGGCCTCAACATTGCTAATTTCTTTTGAAAGGTGTTTTCCAAAAATTAAAGCAATATCACGATAATTATTTCGAGGATAGAAAGGGGGGTCCATACTGGATTATATAAAAATCATAAGAATAGAATTGCAAAAGTTTAGATAAATACTGAGCAAGGGAAAAAATAACATGAAGAAAACATTTCTTACTCCAAGTATAAAAAATGTTTAGAGAATATTCCCTCTTCGACATGGTGCATGCGTCCCTCCCATATAATTGTTTTACCTTCGTATTTCTCTAAAAAAAGTTTTTCCGCTCGCAAAGGATTCCCCAAGTACGACTTGACTCTTAAAACAAACATAATTGGAGTGATACAATAAAGTATAAAACAACAACATGAACAAGAAAAAATGCTGTCCTGGAAAACAACATACCCACAATCTTCTAAGAAATCCGTCCACGTTGCGTTAATAGGTTGATCTAGAAACAAAAAGATTGACGAACGATTTTTTTTAAAGCCGTTCTAGCATAAAAAAAAGGTTTACTTTTGATAACAACCGGAAAATCCGTTGCGTTTATATACCAGCGTAACGTCAGTAAAAAAAAGACAAATGAAACTAAAGATAAAATTCCTAGTAAGTAACGTTTTGTTAAAACAAGGGCACATGTTCCTATACGTAACGTGATAATCTGTGGCAATGTCAAATCCAAAAATGAAGAATTGCATCTATTTTGAGCTAATATTCGTTACTTGTTCCCGAAAATTTAAAACAGAAACGCGCTTAAGTTTAAGAAGAACTGTTTCGCAAACGGGACAAAAATGAACGGCTGTCTGAAAAATGAATGGTTTTTTGAAGGCAATATATAAAAATAACTATCACCTGTAGTAACGACCAGAGGAAGGGGACAATAAAAATTGATAACCAGCCGAAAAAGAGAAAGACAAGAAAAGCTAGAAAAAACGAAAATATAGTTGATTGCAATTCTACTGAAGATAAAACAACTCGATCGCAGAAATTGCAGTATAATCGGCGACTCGTTGTAGCAGGTAAATTTTCGTCGGTCGCATCCGTGAGAGGAACTGATTGTGATGTTAAAGACACTGGATTCTCCTTATCAAGTATTGGAGATGCGTTATTTGGTGAATTATCCAAATAATATGGTTTTTTTCCTTCAGTTTCATTAGCATTCAAATTTTTTTCAGAATCCGAGTCTCGAGGTGAAAGAGGTACCTTTTGATACTTAATATTTTTTGAAATTGAAGAGCTGTCTGATGATCAAACAAAATGATACAAACTTTGAAATTTAAGTCATACTGGTTGTCTTAATGTTAAAACTCATATCAAAGTTATCGCTTCTGTCTTAAGTAAAAATAATTGTAGTAAATTTTTTTTTTGTGTAGTTGAAGTTTTTTACTATATTACTTTATAAAAAACTTGTATTAAAATAATGAAAATTCATTATAAAATAAAACTTTTAATTTCTAAACAATTTTTGTTATAATAACAACTTTATTTGTAATTTTTCTATCGACTCAATTTAAAAAGCATGCAGTCACGCAGTCCATGTTTAACGTAAAAACTTAAATTTCCAACGGTTGACGTAGTGAAGACACTATTCGAGAGACCTAAAATTATAGATATACCAAATTATTGATAACGTTTCACTTCAATTGAAAAACTACTATATTACTGTATTGGTATCATTTTCCATAAGCTCATCGTTGAGGTTCATATCACTCGATGATGGTGGTAATACATAGTGTAACACAGCCCCCGACGTCCAATCATGTAAAACGGCCCGTGCGGCAGCTTCAAAATCACAAACACCTCCTTTTTTTAGTTTTCCTAATTTCCTGGCAATAATTGTCAGGAATTCGGATGTATTAGCAAAAGACGGTACCTATAAACAAATCATTAAAGACAACCGAAAAAAATACTAAGTACTTGAAACATTTTCATAATTTCATGATGTGGATATTTTTCCAACAAAACGGTGACTACTGAAATAGGATCTTGAATTTTGGTAAACTAAAAAAAAATAAAGATGTTTTAAGTTTAATAAGCTAACAATTTTAAAATACTTGTGTAGCATTTCTTAATATAACAAGAGGATCATCATCGTTTCCGCTATAAATAACACCAGGAGAATCTAATAATTTTACTTTACTGTCAAACTGAATTTCTTGTATATGCTTTGTTATTCCGGCCTCCCCGCCAACTTTGACACAGCGAGAATTTCTACATAATGAATTTAATATAGATGATTTCCCAACATTAGGCTCTCCTATGAATCCGACAGTTAAAGACATTTTGCTTTTAGATGAAGATGTTGTTCTTATAATTGTTTTCAAAAAAAACATAGATACAGACTTTGTTTTTCAAGCAACTAAAAACAAATTACCTTTCGTAATTTTTGATTAAATTAAGCAATTCCGAAACTCCTACGACATGAGATTTTATTGAAAGCTCGGCACTTGATAAAGCATTCCTTGATTTCTTTCTCAGTTTTTAGAAAAAAAAGTTTACAACACGAGTGTAACGTACTTTGGCTATAATTGGATTACGATTTGTATTCGACGTTGCCGCTTTAAAAGCAACAACAGGATGAAACTGGCGAAGATAATCTATCCATTGCGATACAACGTCACTACAAAATGAAAGTTAATATCTCACGCATGACTTGGTACTAATATAAAGGGAAACATGTTACATATATATATGGTGGCTATTGACTAATGCATAATGCAATCTATCCCAATTTACCTGGGAACTAAATCAATTTTGTTTAAAAGAAATATAAGTTTTTTTCCTTTTTCTACAACAGCTTCTTCTGTTTTAAGATGACGGCACTCATTAGGACATCGGGCATCCAGGACTTGAACAATTACGTCTGCCTTTTCCAAAATGTGTTTTAAATTACGGTAATAGCAATGGGTGGAATTCCCTTTGGAGATAGATGGTTCTAATGTATGTTTTGAAGTCACGGTGGTTCTGACAAAACATTATACGTGATTCATCTAACAATAATACTTGTATTTTAAAGCCTAAGGTAAACACTTGTACATGTTTTTAGAGAAAATAATAAGGTAAAGAAATTGTATGATTACGAAATTGATAGGAAATGTCAGGAAATTTTTTTTATTAAAAACTAGGCATGGTAGATTGTTTTTAAAATGTTGTAGAATGAGGCAAAATGTAAATTGCAAACTTTTACCTTACTTACGAGGTATCTAAGCAGAAATGTGTCTGACTACTCATATCCACATCAGTAGTTGTTTTATTAAAAAGTTTTTTATTAAGTCTTTCTTGTTGATACTCTAACTTCTTTTTCTGAATGGCTTCAAGCATTTCAGCTTTGAAAGGCCAAGAATTAGGGATTCGAACGTTTTTATCCTTACACCCTATTTAGTGAAATTATTAATCAAAGGTAGTTTTATGTTGAAAAAAAAAACCTTTAATAAATCCTTCCTTTCTAGCTATTTTTTTTAAACGTTTGCGATGTTCTTGACATTTTTTGGCAATCTAAAGTAATCCTTTTGTTTACGTGAGTAATAGTCAGGCTTTACGACATACCGCATATTTTTGTTTCAAAGGTTGACGCTTTGATTTCTCTACAAATACGTACCAAAAGTTAACAATGTACAAGGAAATTCACGTCCAATTAACTAACTTTTATCTTTCATGATACGAGTAAAATAGACTACAAAATCCAGAAAAGAGCTTAAAATTGTTTAGGGAACATCTTCATTATCAGTTAACAACGTGCATGTAAGCAATTATTAACCCAATTCACTGTCACAGTAAGTGTATTTGTTCGTTTACGGAAGTTTTTATTATATTGCATTTAAAAAGTTATCAAATTAAGATTTACGTATAAAAAAATATAGCGATAACAAATAAAAGATTACACATGGTTTAAAAAATTTTTCTTTCCTCACGGTATTTTTTGCAAAATTTCCCTGACGTCCAGCTGTTAAACTAATTATTCATTTCTGTTGGTGTTTATTCATAACCTTCTTTAAATTAAAAAACTAATTTTCTTCTGTATTGATGGTCACATTCTTTTTAGAATATATTTTTATTTGAAACAACACATTAGAACCGAATCTGTTTGAGAAATTGCGAACGTATCTTTAGTCGTAAAACAATTAAAGATGGGTGCTCAGATTATGGATGTTTTTTTCTTTAAAGACACATTAGTAGAAAAGTTTTATTCATGTCCTTCGCGGCTTAAATTAATGGATTTTTATCCACCCTGTTTATTTTAAAAAGCTTTAATTTTTTCCCATATTATTAGATTAGAAATAAAGGTAGCAACTGTTAATTAAAAGGTAAAAAACACGTGTGATTAGTCCAAAGTCTCCTTGGTTAAAAAAAAACATTTAATTGGTCACTCGAGTTGAAGAGCGTTTTCCGCCTGGAACACTATGGACTTTACCTTTCATAATCATTTTCTTTCTGGAAAAAAGTAATATGTTTTGAGTTTCGAATCATCTGCTGACTGAAATCATGTGGTGTTTCGAATAACAGTTTTGGATTTAAGCCTAAGGTTTTGAAATCGTAATGCGTTATTGGAGCGCGGTAGGCTTGTGGACGCGCTTTTCTATGAGGGTTTCTTCTCGGTAGTTGTATTGTATTCGATACACAAGGTATGTCTTCTAGGGAGAATGTATCAGATGTTAAGCAAGAAATGTCTTCAGATGAAGACAAAGAAGTTTCTTCGTTAACGCATGCATCTGGATCCTCATCATATCCGTTTTCGACATAAACATCACTATTAATAACAGTGTTGTAAGCTCCTCCAAAAGGAAAGCAAGTTAGATTTCTTCTTTCTAAATGATTCTTCACATTATATTATTAAAAAACCCTAGTAGATTCATTCAGTACCTTAAGTTCTTGTATTTCTAATTGAAACAATTGGAACATGGTCGTGTTAGCGTCACAATATTTCCACCATGTACAAAACCAGTTCATGACTCCTATAAGAACACAACAAGTCCTTATTGTTCTACATGGCAAAAACACTGCTAGTTATCTTATATTGATACAAAGAAAGGACAGAAAAAATATTCCGTACCCAATTGCTTTTATTACAAAATCTTTTGAATTTGAAAAAAAAAATTGCGACCAACGGTAAGTAAGTATTTCCAAGCAAAACATAATAGTCCAAACTAAACCACATTTACATTGACTCGTTTCTTAAAATTATACGACATTACGTGCGTAAAGTTTTCCACGGCATGACCGAGTGCTAAGAGCTGTTGTCATGTAATAAGTCAGAATTATCAGAAGAACATAAATGGACACTCCTTGAGCTCCAAATAACCAGTCTAGCAAACATGAGCATACACACGAATAAGAAGAGAATGCGTGTAACAAAAGATTTTTACTGGTAACGTATTGCTGAAAGCGAAGGACTCGTTGAAAAAGTTTTGTTAAGTCTTTAAACCCCGAAAGCAACTTTTGTTGCTCATTGTAGATTTGTTCATGCATGCCGGCTAAGGAAGCTTGAAGAGACGAATGACCAACATCGAGAGCTTTTCGTAATCTTATTTTGAGCATACAACAAAGCGTGCAATTGAAATGTTTGAATATACATGTTAAAGAAACCATTGATTCTTTAACTTACTGTTCAGAACGTTCACTCAAATCTTTTTGAAATTCAAGAGCTTGTGCTTGTTTTTCGAGTAGAAAATCATTTTGTATTTTAGCTTGATGTCTGCGCCAGTATAAAATAGCTTTAACACTATTTAAAAGCACACAATTTTTCGAGGTTTACAATTGTGTTACAACTTTGTGGGATGTTTCAGATAAAAGAATAACCTAACAAAGTAGAAAAAGATAATAGTATATAAAAGCACTAAAGAAGTAAAAATAGAGTATACCGTTTCCTCAGTTTTTTCTTGCCAGGCAGTTGATTGTAAATAAAAACATATATTGTCAATGTGATTAAAGAATTGAACATAAACAGAGAATGCTGTTTCAGATAGCGCTGAAAGACAAGGTTTTGACCAAGTTTCCTTCCCTATATAAATAATAATGTTTAAGATATTTCACTTTAATAAATTGATACTACGTTTCAATTTTACATGCATTAACCGAAAATGAAACATGCGACTTTGAGGTTTTGTCGTTTGAAAACAAGTCATCTAATCGGCATGTATACGTTGGAAAAGAAACCAAGCGTGGCCGCATATGACACTCGGTCAAGACTAATGCAAGTATAATCTTTACTGACTCGTTTGAACCACCACAGTTTCCACTAAAGACTTTGAATTTTTGTAAAGCTGTTTCCCAACATGACGCTTCTAACTTTAGCACAAAAAAAACAAAAAAACAGATTTCAATTTTTTGTTTATGTAAATCACATGGAAAAATCACTCCTTACATGAAAATTTGTAGGTGTTGTCACTAGTTCCTTCCATGCTCGGGCTCCGGCTTCCCTCGCTTTCTCCATCGACTCCAAAGATAGAACTGGTTGCGACATTGTACTAAAGAAATCGTTACATGATAACAAAACAAAAAAAAAAAAATAAATAAGGTTTTTTAAAAATTGCTCTTTCATATAAAAATTAAAAAGAAATTATTTGTTATTTCGACACAATTGCCGCCATTTTATTAAATTTCAGACATTGTTGCAGTAACAATCAGACAAGGAACGTCACATTTTAAAGAAAAAAAATACAATTTTTTGTCACTGAAAAAATAGTGTCACAAAATTAAAAATAAAAAAAAAAATATCTAATTTTTTGAAGGTTTGACGACGCAGAGTTACATATGAAAGAAAGCCAGTATGTTTCTTGCATTATGGTTTTAATACAAGAAAGCAAAAATTTAATTTTTAATCCTATTTTGAATTACTGCAAAAAAAAGAATTATTAAGTCAAAAATAATTTGTTACCTATCATTTTTTTTCTTGTTTTGAGGAGAACCGTTTTGATATTATTTGACTGAATTGCGACATTTTAGTGGTTTTTCAAAAATTGAAGATATTTTATTCTCTCCATTCAAATTCTATAAAACAGAATACGAAACACAAATATTTTCATAGAATGTCTCTTTTATTTCAAAAATTAAAAAGACTTTGTTACCTTATCAATTGGTTTTTCAACCATACCCCAACTGTCATAATAAGGCAAACACCCGTTAAGTGTTAATGTAGCAGTTTAATACTTACGTTATAAAACGATAAATGAAGAGTAAAGAATCTAATATTAGATAAATAATTTTAAAGAGTAAAATAGATTTTAAAGGAATAGAGGAACTTGGGGTACCCATTTTAATTCCATTGTACTCAATTTCATTTAATAAAGAGCCTGATATTGTATCACTGATATGCTAAAAAAAAAATTTTTCGATAAGTAGAATTTATTCAAATAAAACAAACATATTCTACCTGTCGCTCGCTAGGATGAAGCTTACGAAACCGTGAACCATATTTTAGTTGAATCTCATTATCTAAACTTTTCTAAGCCCAAAAAAAAAGAATCTTGTCTATATAAGTGCGCTTTTGTCGTATTGTTACTTTAAAGCGTGGGGATTCCTGAATCATTCTAAAAAAAAAAAATAATATTGGTTTTTTTTTTAACCTTGTTTCAATAAACAAAATATCCTTTTTCTATTTTTTGCAAATTGTCATTTAATAATTAAAAAGACTAGTAATCAGACGTAGAAATTCACACTTAAAATTTCGTGTATGTTATAGGAAATCGGTATATATTGGAGGGGAATAAATCAGAAAATAGTGAGAATGGGGCTAGAATGAGATTATATGCTAAAACGGTATGGCTTACTGTCGAATACGATGATTATTGCATCTTCCATTCTACGATACAAAAATATTTATTTCTAGATGACTCTGTTTTAAACTTACAACGTATTGAATAGCAGAAATAAAAAGAATGCTTAAGATTAAAACAAAAAACGGATTCGTTGGTGACGCGTAATTGGCTCGAAGACCATAGTATAAGGCCCATAAGGAATCGGGATTCTTTAAATAAAAGTCGTATCCAGAACGTTTTTCCTTCTTGCTTAATACTTCATGCGCCTTTCATGGTGTTTCAATATATAAATAGAATCACTGAATTAATGCACTAACTTTACTGATTTTCCTAAAAATATCTAAAGCGTCTTTTGAAGTATTTCGATCCGGATGATATTTTAGAGATAATTTCCTATACTTTTATAAAGTTTTAAAAAAGACTGCATGTATATTAAAATTAACATACAGTTTTGCGGATCAACACATCCGTAGCATTGGTAGATAAACCTATAGTAAAAAAAAAGCGGTATGTCATCTCTTATACACTCATCAACTTACCTAAAATATGATAACAATTTTCTTCTCCACAATACAATTCTTCTAATATCTGAGTGCGCCCAATACTTTCAACACAGTGAAGTAAACGAAGCTGATAAATAAAAAAACAACATAAAAAGCTAAAATACATGAGAGATATTTTTTTTTTTAATTATTGACTGGAGTATCTAACTTGTGGGTGTTATGAAATTCTATATTAACACATGTTTTCTGATAACAGATACTAATAATTTTTTTTTAATATGATAAATTTTCGGGAATGGTTGACTGACTTGTGATATTAAGTCATATAAAAGGAGAAAACTGTTTAATTAATTGCTTAAAAACGTACAGAGTATAAACAAATTTCGATTTATTTATTAACTAAGTTTAAATAATTTTTCTTAAGGAAATATATTCTATAGAACATTGAAATTAATAATTATAAAAAAAAAAATTAGTTAAAACTTCGTTTTAAATATATTAATTCAAATTAAAAATAATGAATATAAAATATTCCAAATTCAAAAAAAAAAAAAATCTTGCATTCTTTTTATAAAATTATTTTAAACATCAATTGTTTCTTTTTTTTTTATTTTGATAAAAATAGCCTTCAGTTATCCTGTAGTGATGTGTTGAATCTTTTAATTAATTATTTTTAAACATCCAATGATTTCTTACACAAAATTTACTTGTTAATCTTTTTGATTCACATCTGCTTGGGCCATACTACATGTGGATATAATTTCATTCAGCCTAGTTGCTGTCATTGTTTGCTTTGTAGCATTATTAATATAGTTGTTGCCTATATAAACGAAAAGCTTGTTTAGAGTCAGCTTATTAAAGAAAACTTTAATTACATACATTGAGTAGAGAGTAATTCATTTTTAACCATATCCGCGACATGTAAAATTTTGAGGGCGTTTTCTTCGCCATCGATAAACCCATATAGTGTATTCACACACGCTTCTAAGAGTGCCTTTTTTTTCATACAATATAAAAAAAAATCATCGAGACAATTTTCGAAGGTAAGAGCAGACACCCACTGATACGTCATAAATGAAGCTTGTTAATAATAAATCAAGAACTTCATTTAATTCTTTTAACGAAGCGTCAAATGCATCACATCTAAAAAAAAAATATAATTATTGAGAAAATTGGCAATAAATGGAAAATAAAATAAAAAAATAATACTAAAAAAAAATTACTTGACAAATTCTAGCTGTTTTTTACCAACAGAATAATAAGTTAAAACGCTATCTTACGTGTCATACAGCATATACTGCAGCATTAATTTAATCGACCGTGAAGTCACTTTAGGGTGAAGAATAACAATGGATTCAATGTTGCCTTTCGCATCGCGATTTATAAGATTATTAGATTCTGGACACTCGTTCGACTCCTATTTTCAGTAGGGTTAAAAGATAATGAACAGTTTGAAAAAAGTAAATAACATTCTTATACGTTGCAGGTTTTTTGGTGAATGTCGTGTGAATCGTCATTGCCCGTCCTTTTTTTTAAAGCAAGAGATTCATTAGCATTTTCATTCAACAGTTGTTTTAAAACCTAAGAACAAAAATGCTTCAAATTAAATGACGTTTAAAATGCGGTTACAGTGGAACGAGAAGACACAAGAATTTTTTGTGTTTGAAACACAGTAGATCCACAAATTAGTTTTAAATCACAGGATTCTGGCAAGCGAAAGTACGCCCTTAACGCAGAAGAAAAAGATGATCCATTGTCGTGTTTTTCTTCTACAGTGCTAGTTCCCATAAACACATCTATAGTGCATCGAATCATCAAGCAATCCTTCACAACGCAACTTAATGAATTTGGTGTCTGAACTATATATTGACCAAAATAACAAATAAATGAAAATTTTATACGTATCAGAAGTGTACCAGTAATAAAATTACTCCATCCCCAAGATGCATTACTAGAAGAGAATTTTTGTCTAGCGTAGGAGGGACCATGTTTTGCTTGGATGATTTAAAAGTAGAAAAAAACCGGAAACTTTTTATAGATATTCTATACGAAAGGCAAACAAAGAGTTTACCTTTAGTCTCATCTAAGTCCAGTACGGAGCAAGAGAAAATCGCGTAAAATTCTCTTTCATTTTGAGGGTTGAGTGTCAAAAAAATAGACACATGTCCTTTTCCTACTGCAGTTGTATCTCCATATGGATAAAGTTTCAAAGACCAGAAGCCTCTTTTCAAATCACCAAAAGGCGATGAAATCACAGCAGTTCCAGTTGTGTCGTCCAAGGCTTTCAGAAAACACATATTTTCTTATTCATTGCACATATTGGAGTAATACACATTTGCAATGTACCTTCAATACTAGCGAGAGCTCTTAATTCCCAAAATCTCTCAATTTTCCATGTGTACTCTATATGCGCCCATTGCGGTATAAGACAAGAATTGTAAAATTTTATATCCATCGTCTTTCTCTATTTACATCCGAGTCTCATTGACATCTTGATTTGACCCTATGATCATATAGTACTGTGACTGCTCGTATGGTAATCCTCGTCTTTAGTTCTATTAGAAAACATAAAAACATACATCTATTAACGTAAATAGAATCAAACAATAAACGAATCACAGTCATCGTGTATCGTTTTTATGAAAATTTTTAACGCAAGTGTGTGAATATCTTACTGAAAAAAATCCTAAAAAAAACTTATATTAAATTTATTTGCATTTAGAAAGAAAAGAAAAAAACTTTTTATAGTAGCCTAAAAATTAATTATTCGTAAGATTAAATTTAAATGCTTATTACAAAGCGAGTCGTTTTTGTATCAGAGTCAATTTTTTTGATGAAATAACAAAAAACTGTGATTTTGAAGGTATCATGCAATTCCCATCATACTATTTAATAAGGCCTTTTCTTCAATAAGCGAATAAAAAAAAAATTCACTTTAGTTACTCATAGTTGCGAAATAAGCAGTAATTAATTTACATGCTGATCCAAACAGCAGTTCAATCCACGTGAGAGGAGACGAAATGCTTTTAAGCGTGCGGTATCTGGGAATTACTATTTTCAATCTATCATAAAATAGTTTTACGCGAAAGGTTTTATAAATCCAAAAGAATATATATTACAAATTAATTAAATAGTAGCTAGAAAAGCTATAAAACTTTATATGAAAATTGAACAAAATCAAATAATGTAGTTGTTTTATTTTAAAAAATAAATTTGGAATAATGTTTACAAGAAAAAAAAAATGCTGTCAAGGTATGGTAGTAAAGAGTCAAACGAATTTCTACAAGCTAAATTTTTTTTTTTAATTTATTTTGAGTTTCAATTTATGTCGATTCTAATGTTTTTATGGTTTTTTAGAAGTGTGTCGATTTCGTTGTTATCTTTTTATTGTCTTAGTAGTAGGTACTCTTCTTTTTAAAGAATCCTCACCCGTAAAAAAGTATTAGTTTAATGTTTTTCAGTATACTTAATACAAATGTGGTATTGGTTTTTTATTTTTCTTATAGATGAAAATTTAGCTTGTAGCAAAATATAGTATTTAATATGAAAACATAAAAGTTATGAGACTGTAGTTATTAATGTTGATTTATTTCTTAAATAGGTCAATAATTTAAATGAATGTTAAATTAAGAAGACATTTTACATTAATACTCACCATGATCTTTCTACGAAAGCGTGGGTTAAAATGTAAGTACAAAGATTATTTTGTTTTGTTGTAAATGATTTTTTTTTGATTCATGTGAACGGAAGAATGATGCTTTACTTAATGATGTATTAGAATTTTTTTTTACTTTAAAACGTCAATTTTTTGCCTTATAAAAAATTTTACAAGCAATTTAACTTTATTGAATAAAGACTACATTTACAAAATTTTTAAACAAGGCTACCATTACTGTATGTCATTTACTCCCCCAGTTCATAAATTAAATGTAAAAGTAATAACAGATAGTTTCAGCTAATTAAACAAAAAAAAAAGTCTTAAGGTATATCACAAAAAGCAGTTTGATCGACATGAAACAAAATCAATAAGTACTTGCTCCCTTTGACAATTTTCAAGAATATTCGTAAGCAGTCGTTGAATGACAATATAAAAATTTGATGAATGTATTTCTTATTAAAAAAAAAATACAATTTATAATGCACTAAGCTTAATAATGTTTTTTTTATATAGAAAAAATAATTACGAATTTATATCTTGTTAAAGAAAAAAGAATTGTTGAGTGAAAACATTATTTTTGAAAACATAGCTTCCTATAACAGAACGTCGTGTTTCTGCGATGTTTAAAACTATAAATACTTATAACTTGTAATTCTTCTAAACTGGTACAACATCAAATTATATAATGAGCATTTTTAAGATACAAAGGTGGGAAAATGTCAACGATATGGTAAGTGGCAAGTACTACAATAAATCCGAGCATTCCATTGAATGAAAAATTAAAATTTGTGCATGTTTTTTTTTGTATTGGAACAATAGAAACACGAACAAGCTATTTGATACGCGGTTGATGAACGCATTTATTTTTGTTGTAACAGTGTCTTGAATTTACAGCAGGTTTTCCTAGGTAAAAACCACTACTTGACAGTATCTACAAGGATCAAAATCAAATTATTTTTTTAACTTCTTAAGCAATAAACAAAAAAATAATACGTTAATTAAGAGTTAGTATGTTGTAAAAGTTGAGTAAAAAAAAAAAGAACTGATCTATTTGCGAAATCCTCTTGTCTCAAATGCTTACGATTTCATGATTTCTGCCCCAAGCAGACCAGAAGTAAGGACTAGATTCAACGGTGTACTCATTTCCTGGCCGAAATTTCATTGTAGATCAGTTAAAGTTTCTATGTAAATTTACATGTTGGGAATTTTCGTTTGGTTAACTTTTTTAAACTTTTTTGCATTAATAAATGTTAATAAAGTGACAGGCACCTCTATAACTATTGAGTCATCTTCAAGATTTCTTAATTTAACATCACGTGTAGTGCATGTTAGAGAGAGGGTTTCAATCTATAATGCTCAAAAAACACCAACACAGTATATTTATATAGTGTTGCCAAGTGAAATAAAGGACAATTTAGGACATATCGTTTTAAATAGTGACAACAACAGTGTTTCAACTCTAACGTTGATTCAGGATGAATCTGAAAAAAAAAAAATTTTGAAAATAAAAGATATAGATAAATTTCTTCTTTTCCGTGTTCCATTTATTATTCCTGAAGAAAAATTGAAAACGTATACTCTCGAATATTACATTGGTCGATTAATCAGAACAGTGAATAAAACAAGTGATATCTGGGTAAAGTACTGTTTCCCATAAATATATGTTTTCTTTTTTACTTTTATTCTTTAAAGACTGATCAATTAGTGAGGTTTGCGGATCATGGTCAGACTCTATCACCTTATACAGTTTTAAAACAAAAATCGGTGTATCAAATACCACGAAATTCAGCTCGGTGAGTGTTTGGATTTAAATATAATGTAAATGAGTATACTTTTTTTGTGGATCTGGAAAAAAATTATAGTTATGTTAAGGGAGTTAACAAATTTTCTAGTAATGTTTATTACAAAGAAATGACGACTCCTATACCATCTTTAGTATTAGGTTAGACAAATAGCATTTTGTCACTGCCTATTTTGTATTATGTTCTTTTTTATGATTTTGCAGATAAGAACAATTCGGTGTATTTAGAGTTTCATTTAGAAAAGCATTTAGGATATTTTCATAGTGTCGAACGTGTCATTGATGTTTCCCTATGGAGTCCTGTTCTGATTAAGGAACGTTACGAATTTGAAAACGGTAATTAGAGTGATGGATTCTAAGACATAGGGTAGTTCCAATGATTAACAATAAATAGAGAGTTATGTGAAAATAAAAACATATTGCTTCCTTTTTCTATAAGGATTTAATGATTTTCTTGTTTTTCATGACTATGAATAAAAGTATAATAACACATGATCTATGAGGCCACTACCGACTGAGTACACTACTAGTGATATTTTGAATCCGTTATCTTAAAACGTATATTTGTGATATATTTTTGCGTAGAGGGCGTGCGCTTGGAAGGAGAATATTTTCGAAAATATGTTGATGATATGATTGGAACCCGTTTAAGACGTTTAAGAGATGGAAAAACTATTCTTATTGAGAATAAAGTATGCTTTCAATTATGTAGGTTAAACCAAGTTAATAATAATCGTCATATCAAAACATTTTTTTTAATAGATGGAACTATGCCAAAACAAGCCTACCGTCTTGATTATTAGTATGTATAAGTGTGAATTAAAACAACTTTTTTTTTCTCATGGATTGTTTTTTGATGATGTAGTGATGAGATTGGAAATATAAGTTCTTCTTATGCTAGCCGTAAAGTAAATTTGTTTTTTGATCAAGTCCAATATGGTCTTGCGTCTGTTGAGTAAATTCAATTGTTCCTTTTAAAGGAAAACTCCGTGTCAATAATTGTGAACCCTCGCTATCCGGTGTTGGGTGGTTGGAAGGCTGATTGGTAGTGGTTACTGAGTGTTGAACAAGTTTTTCATTTGTTATCTGTGTTGGTAATAGGTTTATTGATTATCGTTTACCCGCTTCGTCAGCAATGCAAGTTCTTAAGAGTAGTAGAGATAAAAAAGAGCGCTATCGTGTCAGTATACCCTTAGGTCCTTCCATCATGGATGTAAGTTGTTTACTGATGTAGTGTTACAACTTATATGTTTGGTTCGTTAATTGGATGCGTGTTGGAAGGTCTACTCTAAAAATCTACTTATTCAGTTAAGATTGCCTCAAGGAGCTGAGAATGTGGAGGTATTTTTCATTGTTTTTCTAGAGTAGCTTTTTAAGATTATTGTGATTCTTAAAGTATACATGTTAATATAATATTCGTAACGATGTACGTAGATAAAAACACCAATGGTCTTAGCGAATGATGTTGTTGTTGAAAAATATTGGGGATGGCTTGACTTTTTAACACCGCGCTCTGTTATGCATTTAAATTATGGGCCTTTTTTTGTTCCGTGGCAACATCATTTAAATACAAATCTTTTGGTACTCTTCATTTTTTCGGAAGTAATTTTTAAACATTTTTTTTCTTGTCATTAGATTGAATACGAAGTAACGAGTAGTTTCGTTTATAAATATCGAAAAATTATTGGATCTTTCTTAATGTTTTTGGTTCCTTTCTTTTTGTGGATGCTACCTATAAATTTTTTTGTGTTTAAAAAACATATGGTACGATTTCAACCAATTTTAAAATTGAAGACAGCTGAAATTGACGCATTCATTTATGTGTCATAGGAAAAATCGGTGGATTTACTTTATTTAAACAATGGCGCTTTAGACGAAACAATTAATGTAATTAAGAAATTCCATATCGAAACGAGTAAACTTTGGGATTTAAACCGTTAAGTGTAGTACTCTCATAATGTTGGTCATATTAGACGATTGATTGTGTTTGAACTTACTAATAGTAACGTATAAGTTGGTTGTTTATTTTCTAGAGAGAACATGAAAATTTAAGTTAAACGTGCATGTTTCCTTTTCAGAGGCACCAGTGAAAAGCAAATTTAGAAGCGAAGCTTTACAAGAGTGGAAAATTTTTTCAGATAAATGTTTAAAATTTTTATCAAACGTAATATTCATGAATGAAATATTACGAGTGTATTTTATTTAAACTGTGTAGATTATAACATCTATGAAAAGCTGTTACCAAGCACCTGTAGTGTTGCTTAGTTGTCTTGTGGAAATTCAAAATTCACTCATTCAAATGAATTCTTTTATGGACCGCGTTGGTTTGATTTGGAGTCAAAATAAAGTACTGAACTCTATATTTCGAAATATTCTTCTTACAGTATTTTTTTTTTCTTGTGATTATCTAGATTCCTTCTTTGCTTTTAAAAAAACAATGGTCGTTAATGGATGAAAAATATGTGTCCAAGATTCGTGAACTTTCTTCATTAAAAGAGTTTCTTAAAAAAGACGAGAATTAATTTTTTTCAAATTGTTAACAATGAATTGGAACGTCAATTTAAAGTTTACAAAGCATATTAATTTTTTTTTCTAAATTCGTATTTGTTTTCGTCAATTTTTTTTTTTTTAAAGTGTCGTACTTTAATCGCACTGCGCTTGTATAAAATAAAAAGAAAATTTTAGACAGGTGAATTATAAGTGTTTTACTTTGAGTTTTCATGTTAGTGAACGTTTAAAAATGAGGCCATAAAAAAGAATTTTTTTATAAACTGTTTCATTTAATTATATCAAACGTTAATGTTCTTTTTATTTTCATTTCTTTTACAAAAGTACTGATTTTGTTAATGACTGAGAGAGATACATATACAAATATATTTTTTTTCTTTTTTAGTTAAAAAAGCAATGAGGTGTACCGTGAAGTTTGCCTACATGTTTTTGTCAATTTCTTAAAAAATATCAAGAAAAGTAGAAAAAGTTGATTTTTTAAAAAATTCCTAATACATGGAGTAGTATGGAAGGTTTTTTGAAAATCTGCTCTGGCTTTATCATTGGGTTTTTGTCACTATTGCTATCCCCTTTTCTACTTGTTGTTTTGATATCATGTGGGCTACGGGTTTTAAGAAAAGACTCTATTTTTTTGACGTTTGGGAAACCAACAATTGGGGGCATTGAGTTTTTTTCAATAACAGTTCGAGAACCTGAGCGTGATGCAGTTTCATTTTTTTGTACAGTGCATCGTCCAACAATTCGTTTCTACTGGTCATTTGGAAAAGAAGACCTTATGATGTGTTTACCTAAAATTCGATTTTCGATTCATTTTTTAGAAATAGGTGTTGTTAAAAAGCACAATGATATAAAAAACATTTCATCGATAAAGACGTTTAAATATCAAAGGTTTCAAGGATTCTTATCGTGGATGTGTTCATATTTATTTTTTTTTATTTTATTGAGAATTGATGATATGCAGATTTTGGTTTATGTTTCAGAAAGTTTTTTGACAAAAGAACATGTGAAAGAAGAGATGAATAAGGGAAAATATGAGGTAAGAAAGGAAACAAAGTGAAGAATCTTTATAATAAAAGGATTATAGACAATTCAGAGGCTTGAAGAAGGAAATCATTTTATAACAAGCTTCTTCAAGGAAACAAGAAATAAGAACCTTTTAATTGAAAGTATGGTTCGTGGAATTGTTTTTCAAATAAAATGTCGCGTTGTTTGTATGGAAAGCATGATTTCATGTCATAAAACTTCAACAAATAGCATTTCTTGTGATGAATTACAATCACAATGTTACATTACTACAGTTAACCGTGATTCGAGATTATTTAAGTTATTCAAAGAAAATTTGATAGTTCAAGAATGCTTCAACGACAAGGGTGTTTTTTGTAATGATGAGGAACGAAAAGTTATGCCAACCATTTTTTGTGTAATGAATCAATGGACTTGTTCGATTACGAAAAAAATTGGACGCCATTGTTTATGGAAAGATAACTCAAGTTTTAATCAGTATCAAGTTTTAATTTCATTTTTGAATGAAAAGACACATTTTGATAAAAATATCAACCTCCATATATCTATGGTAGCCTTAGCAAGACTATTTTTGTATAGTTCATATTATCGAAAAATAATAAAGAAATTGAAAGAAGACACTCTATTTAATGCAGACGAAAGACATTCCAACAGTTTGTTTTCAAAAACATTGAAATCTTCTTATATTGTGTGGAATATAAAATGCATTCGTGTGATTCTTGAAGATGAACAACTTCCTCGATTTTTTCTTTATGAGGCGGAAGATGTGACACTTACTAAAAAGAAATGGAATGAAAACAATTGTTTTGAGTATAAGAATAGCTCAGCATCTATGTCAATTATTAAGAAGGAAATTAACCTCCCTACAGTACTACCAGGTTCTAAAAAATCAGAAAACGACTATACCAAAAAGTTATTTTTCAAAAAGTTGAAACAAATGAAGGAAATGAGTGAACCGTTAGCATGCATTACAGGTATTGGTGTAACAATGAGAGAAACTCGGAATGAAAAAACGTTAAACACAACGTATCAAGTTCATTTCAAAATCAGTCAAATAATAATGGTGTATTTACCTTATGGACTGATTTTTTGGTTACAACAGGTTGTACATGTGTATGACTTGTTTCGTTTTTTTCAAAAAGAAACAACACTGAAGAATATCGTTCAGCACAATGTAGGTAATTGTATTCGGTATTCTTGTGGTATTTGTCATGAAACTTTTGGGTCATCAAAATGTCATTCGGGTTTTCGTTTATGTTTTTGTAACAAATGCAATGTGGAGAATGATTTTCATACTTACGAAAATGATACTAAAATGGGTAAGTCAATTTGAAAAAAAAAGAAAACTAGTCTTGCTTTTTGTAGGTGTACATCCAACATTACCTAAGGATTTTCTAAATGTCAGTAATATTAAACGTTTTATAAGGGAAGAAGGTTTTGACTCTCAATTTTTTTTTAAAAATTTTTGTAAAGGATTACGTATTGATATTGATATTCTTTGGTTCGTTTCACCGTATAGTGAATTCACATTATTGAATAAGACTACACTTAATGAACAATCAAAAGAGTTACTTATACTCCAAGCAACGCAGATAATTTTTGAAACATCTCCTTTAACGAAATTTCCTTTGTTTTATTTGAAAACGTGTACAGTCTTTGCATGTGATGGGATACCTTCGTTGTCGTCAGCTTCTTGTATACAAATACCTAAAAAGCTTCACTCATGGTTAAATGATTGTTCCAATGTGTCAAAACAGTTCTACAACACGGAGCCTGTTGTTTGTTTTAAAATGAATTCAACCATAATAGTTTATAGTCGCCTTATTTCGTCGAATCTGTACCGTATAACAAGACCCCTTCTTATCATGGACTTGCAACATATTGACATTGTTAAGACTTTGAAAATGATACATGGTGTGTGGATGGTACTGGAAATGATAACAAAGGATACATTTTTTTTCAAAAAACAATTATTTTTAACAAAGGTCACTGGAATATTTGATTAGTATGGTATGTGACAATTATTATTTTTTGTAGGAATTTTTTCCAGCTTCCAAATCATTGTACAGTTGTGATATAACACTTCAAACAGAAAGCGTCACATTATTGCCATCTAAAAAAACAAAGGTGAAGGATGTCAAGATATAACATAGGTTATATCACAATGGTTTTTATAGATGTTTTGTGAGACACTTACAATGTATCGGGATAGCAATAGCAAAACAACCAGTATCAGTGTGGATCATGCATTGATATCGACATCCTGGAGTATTTCTGAGCTATCGTATATTAAAATGGACAAGTTGAGTTTTTGGTCAGGCTGTTGTGTGTTATCACGGCAAGAATCACTTAAAGATTTACAAAATTTCATTCATGTACAAGAAAATGTAATGAATGGTTTTGCATGGACCGTTTATCACAAGAAAATTCATATTAAAAATTTGAGATTGTTTGTAAATATTAATCATTCATATCATATGTTAAAAGAAGAATTCTTTTTAAACTTTTTAGAAATTCTGCAAGAAGGATTCCGCGCTAGGCCATTACTTGAACATTATGTTTGCGAAAAACCTAAGGCATGGTTATATGATACGTATAATGTTTTACCCGAGTTAGACTCTCCGTTTCATCGAATTTCTTTAGCTATACAAAATGGTTTATTGTGTTTCTTATACTCGGATGCGGTGTTTCAACAAAAGAAAGGAAAAGTAGTAATGGGTTTAGAAAATGGTATGGATGATGAATCAAGTCGACAGGTTTTTAATAAAAAGCGTGCCGAGTGTCATTTTCCTAACGATTCTTTCTGGGGTTGTTTTGGTACTCCTTTACTGATGATAAGTGTTGAGTCATGTTTTTTACAAATGCAAAACCCTCTTCTTCGAGTTGACGCTGTATTGAGTAAAAAAATGGCTTCCAATGTGTCTACTCTTTTTTTAGCTTCACATACACTGAAAGGACTAACATGTAGTGGTTTTAATGTCTCCATAAGTCAAAAAATTAATTCGCTTCCGTCACCAACAAAAATGTGTTGTTGTTTTCTGTCATGTAGTACGTTAGGTTTGTTGGATCATAGAAATTCAATCACCGATAAACGATCGGTTGTTCATAATCTCTACATTGAACAATCTGATTTTCTACATATTGAAATATCAGGACCGTTATTTTCTATTGTCCATTATCTTGTGCAAAAAGTTTTTCCTCTTGTCAAAAGGTGGTGGACATCTTCAAAGAATAGAAAACGTTGTATTGACTCAAGTGTTCGTGAAGAAAAGTTTAGAACAAATTTGTCTTTTCATATCAGTGGACTTGGAGTTCTTTGGAAAACAGGTAACACTATTTTTTCGCAAAGCAATAGAAAAGAAAAAAAGTCATTAGCCAGTGAATTACTTTTTTTGAGAATTCCTTATTTTTTTATTTTAAGTCGTTATAATTCCAATGAAAATAAAACAGTGTCTTGTAAAGTTGAGATTGACATGAAGGAAGGACTTTTTATCCATGTTCCCCTCGCTTCTCAACAAACAATTATTGATCCAGAAACATGTCTTATTAATATCCAAAAAAACATTTTCCATCTAACTTTTTGTCAAGAAATGGATGATCAAAATTGTGTACTACGTCAAACATGGAATCTTGAAGCTATCATTTATGGGCCATCTGGGTTAGCATCTTCTTCATGTGAAGGAAACAAAAATTTTGCATGTCAACAACCATTTTTATTTAAAATAAAATCAATGAAAGAACATTGGAAACTTTTATATAAATGGACTTGGTATAAACGTTTTCTTTATAAGGAATCCATAGTCATTCCAAAACGGGAGTGTTCATTTGTTGGATCTTTAATCAATATTCATCCTTCAACTTTATTTCACCTTATCTACTATTTAACATCGAATGAAAAAACAAATGATCACTGGAATCACGACAAATCTTTTGATTTTAAATCAGATAATTCATACGTCAAGACACATGAAGTATTGAAAATACAAAAAGAGTTTAATGTCAAAACGATTGTTCATTATTTGAAAATTCGACTAGGGATGTTTCGAATGAATGTTTTATATGCTAAAATATCGCATCATTCAAATTTCCCTTTTAATAAAGCTGAAGAACATCGCCCAAATTTAAGCCATTTCATTTTCGAAAATAATATTGAAACGTCCTGTATTTTCAAGGCTTGTTCTCTTGCTTCCGTAAGTTTGCGTGTCGACAATCGAGAGTACGGTCACCGAAGTACAATCAATGAAATAGTGGTCTACGTGTTAAACACGTCGGTGCAAAAAAAATAGCTAGAACGAACTTTTTAAAGGGATTTTAGAACAAACTTTTAAAAGGGCCTTAGGAGCGAACTTTTGAAAGGGCTTTAAGAGCGAACCTTTAAAAGGGCTTTAAGAGCGAACTTTTAAAAGGGTTTTGAGAACGAACTTTTAAAGGGCTTTAAGAGCCAACTTTTAAAAGGGCTTTGAGAATGAACTTTTAAAAGGGCTTTGAGAGAAAACTTTTAAAAGGGCTTTAAGAAGGAACTTTTAAAAGGGGTTTTAAGAGCGAACTTTTAAAAGGGCTTTGAGAGCCAACTTTTAAAGGGCTTTAAGAGCCAACTTTTATAAGGGGTCGCAAGAGCCAACTTTTAAAATTGCTTTAAGAACAAACTTTTAAAGGGGCTTTAAGAGGGAACTTTTAAAATGGGTTTTAAAAGCCTACTTTTAAAAGGGCTTTGAGAATGAACTTTTAAAGGGGCTTTAAGAGCAAACTTTTAAAAGGGGTTTTAAGAGCGAACTTTTAAAAGGGCTTTGAGAATGAACTTTTAAAGGGCTTTGAGAACGAACTTTTAAAGGGCTTTAAGAGCCAACTTTTATAAAGGGTTGCAAGAGCCAACTTTTAAAAAGGCTTTAAG